>NW_028248246.1:0-222179 GCF_964263255.1 Lissotriton vulgaris | reverse complement strand
TCTGAAGCATGACGTAATGGGGGGGTGTTATCTCTTTTGTCGAAAATCAGCCGTTTTTGCTCGAACATTAAATGCCTCCAAATGGTATTTAATTAACTTCCCGGGGTGAAGAAACCCTTTTTGAGAACTCAGAGTGAGTAAATTGGCCATTTTCATGCACTTTTAACCATTCCATAAATCTTGTGTTTTGGGCCCCTGGAAGCATGAAAATCACTTTAAACATGCTAATTTTAGCTCTAACACTGATGATCCACCTACAAATGTGAACTGACGTTCAAAAATAAAACATTTGAAAACGGACCATTTTCCACATTTCTGAAGCATGACGTAATGGGGGGGTGTTATCTCTTTTGTCGAAAATCAGCCGTTTTTGCTCGAACATTAAATGCCTCCAAATGGTATTTATTTCACTTCCCGAGCCCCTGGAAGCATGAAAATCACTTTAAACATGCTAATTTTAGCTCTAACACTGATGATCCACCTACAAATGTGAACTGACGTTCAAAAATAAAACATTTGAAAACGGACCATTTTCCACATTTCTGAAGCATGACGTAATGGGGGGGTGTCATCTCTTTTGTCGAAAATCAGCCGTTTTTGCTCTAACATTAAATGCCTCCAAATGGTATTTAATTAACTTCCCGGGGTGAAGAAACCCTTTTTGAGAACTCAGAGTGAGTAAATTGGCCATTTTCATGCACTTTTAACCATTCCATAAATCTTGTGTTTTGGGCCCCTGGAAGCATGAAAATCACTTTAAACATGCTAATTTTAGCTCTAACACTGATGATCCACCTACAAATGTGAACTGACGTTCAAAAATAAAACATTTGAAAACGGACCATTTTCCACATTTCTGAAGCATGACGTAATGGGGGGGTGTTATCTCTTTTGTCGAAAATCAGCCGTTTTTGCTCGAACATTAAATGCCTCCAAATGGTATTTAATTAACTTCCCGAGCCCCTGGAAGCATGAAAATCACTTTAAACATGCTAATTTTAGCTCTAACACTGATGATCCACCTACAAATGTGAACTGACGTTCAAAAATAAAACATTTGAAAACTGACCATTTTCCACATTTCTGAAGCATGACGTAATGGGGGGGCGTTATCTCTTTTGTCGAAAATCAGCCGTTTTTGCTCGAACATTAAATGCCTCCAAATGGTATTTAATTAACTTCCCGGGGTGAAGAAACCCTTTTTGAGAACTCAGAGTGAGTAAATTGGCCATTTTCATGCACTTTTAACCATTCCATAAATCTTGTGTTTTGGGCCCCTGGAAGCATGAAAATCACTTTAAACATGCTAATTTTAGCTCTAACACTGATGATCCACCTACAAATGTGAACTGACGTTCAAAAATAAAACATTTGAAAACGGACCATTTTCCACATTTCTGAAGCATGACGTAATGGGGGGGTGTTATCTCTTTTGTCGAAAATCAGCCGTTTTTGCTCGAACATTAAATGCCTCCAAATGGTATTTAATTAACTTCCCGGGGTGAAGAAACCCTTTTTGAGAACTCAGAGTGAGTAAATTGGCCATTTTCATGCACTTTTAACCATTCCATAAATCTTGTGTTTTGGGCCCCTGGAAGCATGAAAATCACTTTAAACATGCTAATTTTAGCTCTAACACTGATGATCCACCTACAAATGTGAACTGACGTTCAAAAATAAAACATTTGAAAACGGACCATTTTCCACATTTCTGAAGCATGACGTAATGGGGGGTGTTATCTCTTTTGACGAAAATCAGCCGTTTTTGCTCGAACATTAAATGCCTCCAAATGGTATTTATTTCACTTCCCGAGCCCCTGGAAGCATGAAAATCACTTTAAACATGCTAATTTTAGCTCTAACACTGATGATCCACCTACAAATGTGAACTGACGTTCAAAAATAAAACATTTGAAAACGGACCATTTTCCACATTTCTGAAGCATGACGTAATGGGGGGGTGTTATCTCTTTTGTCGAAAATCAGCCGTTTTTGCTCGAACATTAAATGCCTCCAAATGGTATTTATTTCACTTCCCGAGCCCCTGGAAGCATGAAAATCACTTTAAACATGCTAATTTTAGCTCTAACACTGATGATCCACCTACAAATGTGAACTGACGTTCAAAAATAAAACATTTGAAAACGGACCATTTTCCACATTTCTGAAGCATGACGTAATGGGGGGGTGTTATCTCTTTTGTCGAAAATCAGCCGTTTTTGCTCTAACATTAAATGCCTCCAAATAGTATTTAATTAACTTCCCGGGGTGAAGAAACCCTTTTTGAGAACTCAGAGTGAGTAAATTGGCCATTTTCATGCACTTTTAACCATTCCATAAATCTTGTGTTTTGGGCCCCTGGAAGCATGAAAATCACTTTAAACATGCTAATTTTAGCTCTAACACTGATGATCCACCTACAAATGTGAACTGACGTTCAAAAATAAAACATTTGAAAACGGACCATTTTCCACATTTCTGAAGCATGACGTAATGGGGGGGTGTTATCTCTTTTGTCGAAAATCAGCCGTTTTTGCTCGAACATTAAATGCCTCCAAATGGTATTTAATTAACTTCCCGAGCCCCTGGAAGCATGAAAATCACTTTAAACATGCTAATTTTAGCTCTAACACTGATGATCCACCTACAAATGTGAACTGACGTTCAAAAATAAAACATTTGAAAACGGACCATTTTCCACATTTCTGAAGCATGACGTAATGGGGGGGTGTTATCTCTTTTGTCGAAAATCAGCCGTTTTTGCTCGAACATTAAATGCCTCCAAATGGTATTTAATTAACTTCCCGGGGTGAAGAAACCCTTTTTGAGAACTCAGAGTGAGTAAATTGGCCATTTTCATGCACTTTTAACCATTCCATAAATCTTGTGTTTTGGGCCCCTGGAAGCATGAAAATCACTTTAAACATGCTAATTTTAGCTCTAACACTGATGATCCACCTACAAATGTGAACTGACGTTCAAAAATAAAACATTTGAAAACGGACCATTTTCCACATTTCTGAAGCATGACGTAATGGGGGGGTGTTATCTCTTTTGTCGAAAATCAGCCGTTTTTGCTCGAACATTAAATGCCTCCAAATGGTATTTATTTCACTTCCCGAGCCCCTGGAAGCATGAAAATCACTTTAAACATGCTAATTTTAGCTCTAACACTGATGATCCACCTACAAATGTGAACTGACGTTCAAAAATAAAACATTTGAAAACGGACCATTTTCCACATTTCTGAAGCATGACATAATGGGGGGGTTTATCTCTTTTGTCGAAAATCAGCCGTTTTTGCTCGAACATTAAATGCCTCCAAATGGTATTTAATTAACTTCCTGAGCCCCTGGAAGCATGAAAATAACTTTAAACATGCTAATTTTAGCTCTAACACTGATGATCCACCTACAAATGTGAACTGACGTTCAAAAATAAAACATTTGAAAACTGACCATTTTCCACATTTCTGAAGCATGACGTAATGGGGGGGCGTTATCTCTTTTGTCGAAAATCAGCCGTTTTTGCTCGAACATTAAATGCCTCCAAATGGTATTTAATTAACTTCCCGGGGTGAAGAAACCCTTTTTGAGAACTCAGAGTGAGTAAATTGGCCATTTTCATGCACTTTTAACCATTCCATAAATCTTGTGTTTTGGGCCCCTGGAAGCATGAAAATCACTTTAAACATGCTAATTTTAGCTCTAACACTGATGATCCACCTACAAATGTGAACTGACGTTCAAAAATAAAACATTTGAAAACGGACCATTTTCCACATTTCTGAAGCATGACGTAATGGGGGGGTGTTATCTCTTTTGTCGAAAATCAGCCGTTTTTGCTCGAACATTAAATGCCTCCAAATGGTATTTAATTAACTTCCCGGGGTGAAGAAACCCTTTTTGAGAACTCAGAGTGAGTAAATTGGCCATTTTCATGCACTTTTAACCATTCCATAAATCTTGTGTTTTGGGCCCCTGGAAGCATGAAAATCACTTTAAACATGCTAATTTTAGCTCTAACACTGATGATCCACCTACAAATGTGAACTGACGTTCAAAAATAAAACATTTGAAAACGGACCATTTTCCACATTTCTGAAGCATGACGTAATGGGGGGGTGTTATCTCTTTTGACGAAAATCAGCCGTTTTTGCTCGAACATTAAATGCCTCCAAATGGTATTTATTTCACTTCCCGAGCCCCTGGAAGCATGAAAATCACTTTAAACATGCTAATTTTAGCTCTAACACTGATGATCCACCTACAAATGTGAACTGACGTTCAAAAATAAAACATTTGAAAACGGACCATTTTCCACATTTCTGAAGCATGACGTAATGGGGGGGTGTTATCTCTTTTGTCGAAAATCAGCCGTTTTTGCTCGAACATTAAATGCCTCCAAATGGTATTTATTTCACTTCCCGAGCCCCTGGAAGCATGAAAATCACTTTAAACATGCTAATTTTAGCTCTAACACTGATGATCCACCTACAAATGTGAACTGACGTTCAAAAATAAAACATTTGAAAACGGACCATTTTCCACATTTCTGAAGCATGACGTAATGGGGGGGTGTTATCTCTTTTGTCGAAAATCAGCCGTTTTTGCTCGAACATTAAATGCCTCCAAATGGTATTTATTTCACTTCCCGAGCCCCTGGAAGCATGAAAATCACTTTAAACATGCTAATTTTAGCTCTAACACTGATGATCCACCTACAAATGTGAACTGACGTTCAAAAATAAAACATTTGAAAACGGACCATTTTCCACATTTCTGAAGCATGACGTAATGGGGGGGTGTTATCTCTTTTGTCGAAAATCAGCCGTTTTTGCTCGAACATTAAATGCCTCCAAATGGTATTTAATTAACTTCCTGAGCCCCTGGAAGCATGAAAATCACTTTAAACATGCTAATTTTAGCTCTAACACTGATGATCCACCTACAAATGTGAACTGACGTTCAAAAATAAAACATTTGAAAACTGACCATTTTCCACATTTCTGAAGCATGACGTAATGGGGGGGCGTTATCTCTTTTGTCGAAAATCAGCCGTTTTTGCTCGAACAATAAATGCCTCCAAATGGTATTTAATTAACTTCCCGGGGTGAAGAAACCCTTTTTGAGAACTCAGAGTGAGTAAATTGGCCATTTTCATGCACTTTTAACCATTCCATAAATCTTGTGTTTTGGGCCCCTGGAAGCATGAAAATCACTTTAAACATGCTAATTTTAGCTCTAACACTGATGATCCACCTACAAATGTGAACTGACGTTCAAAAATAAAACATTTGAAAACGGACCATTTTCCACATTTCTGAAGCATGACGTAATGGGGGGTGTTATCTCTTTTGTCGAAAATCAGCCGTTTTTGCTCGAACATTAAATGCCTCCAGATGGTATTTAATTAACTTCCCGGGGTGAAGAAATCCTTTTTGAGAACTCAGAGTGAGTAAATTGGCCATTTTCATGCACTTTTAACCATTCCATAAATCTTGTGTTTTGGGCCCCTGGAAGCATGAAAATCACTTTAAACATGCTAATTTTAGCTCTAACACTGATGATCCACCTACAAATGTGAACTGACGTTCAAAAATAAAACATTTGAAAACGGACCATTTTCCACATTTCTGAAGCATGACGTAATGGGGGGGTGTTATCTCTTTTGACGAAAATCAGCCGTTTTTGCTCGAACATTAAATGCCTCCAAATGGTATTTATTTCACTTCCCGAGCCCCTGGAAGCATGAAAATCACTTTAAACATGCTAATTTTAGCTCCAACACTGATGATCCACCTACAAATGTGAACTGACGTTCAAAAATAAAACATTTGAAAACGGACCATTTTCCACATTTCTGAAGCATGACGTAATGGGGGGGTGTTATCTCTTTTGTCGAAAATCAGCCGTTTTTGCTCGAACATTAAATGCCTCCAAATGGTATTTATTTCACTTCCCGAGCCCCTGGAAGCATGAAAATCACTTTAAACATGCTAATTTTAGCTCTAACACTGATGATCCACCTACAAATGTGAACTGACGTTCAAAAATAAAACATTTGAAAACGGACCATTTTCCACATTTCTGAAGCATGACGTAATGGGGGGGTGTTATCTCTTTTGTCGAAAATCAGCCGTTTTTGCTCTAACATTAAATGCCTCCAAATAGTATTTAATTAACTTCCCGGGGTGAAGAAACCCTTTTTGAGAACTCAGAGTGAGTAAATTGGCCATTTTCATGCACTTTTAACCATTCCATAAATCTTGTGTTTTGGGCCCCTGGAAGCATGAAAATCACTTTAAACATGCTAATTTTAGCTCTAACACTGATGATCCACCTACAAATGTGAACTGACGTTCAAAAATAAAACATTTGAAAACGGACCATTTTCCACATTTCTGAAGCATGACGTAATGGGGGGGTGTTATCTCTTTTGTCGAAAATCAGCCGTTTTTGCTCGAACATTAAATGCCTCCAAATGGTATTTAATTAACTTCCCGAGCCCCTGGAAGCATGAAAATCACTTTAAACATGCTAATTTTAGCTCTAACACTGATGATCCACCTACAAATGTGAACTGACGTTCAAAAATAAAACATTTGAAAACGGACCATTTTCCACATTTCTGAAGCATGACGTAATGGGGGGGTGTTATCTCTTTTGTCGAAAATCAGCCGTTTTTGCTCGAACATTAAATGCCTCCAAATGGTATTTAATTAACTTCCCGGGGTGAAGAAACCCTTTTTGAGAACTCAGAGTGAGTAAATTGGCCATTTTCATGCACTTTTAACCATTCCATAAATCTTGTGTTTTGGGCCCCTGGAAGCATGAAAATCACTTTAAACATGCTAATTTTAGCTCTAACACTGATGATCCACCTACAAATGTGAACTGACGTTCAAAAATAAAACATTTGAAAACGGACCATTTTCCACATTTCTGAAGCATGACGTAATGGGGGGGTGTTATCTCTTTTGTCGAAAATCAGCCGTTTTTGCTCGAACATTAAATGCCTCCAAATGGTATTTATTTCACTTCCCGAGCCCCTGGAAGCATGAAAATCACTTTAAACATGCTAATTTTAGCTCTAACACTGATGATCCACCTACAAATGTGAACTGACGTTCAAAAATAAAACATTTGAAAACGGACCATTTTCCACATTTCTAAAGCATGACGTAATGGGGGGGTGTTAGCTCTTTCGTCGAAAATCAGCCATTTTTGCTCGAACATTAAAATCCTCCAAATGGTATTTAATTAACTTCCCGGGGTGAAGAAACCCTTTTTGAGAACTCAGAGTGAGTAAATTGGCCATTTTCATGCACTTTTAACCATTCCATAAATCTTGTGTTTTGAGCCCCTGAAAGCATGAAAATCCCTTTAAACATGCTAATTTTAGCTCTAACACTGATGATCCACCTACAAATGTGAACTGACGTTCAAAAATAAAACATTTGAAAACGGACCATTTTCCACATTTCTGAAGCATGACGTAATGGGGGGGTGTTATCTCTTTTGTCGAAAATCAGCCGTTTTTGCTCGAACATTAAATGCCTCCAAATGGTATTTAATTAACTTCCCGAGCCCCTGGAAGCATGAAAATCACTTTAAACATGCTAATTTTAGCTCTAACACTGATGATCCACCTACAAATGTGAACTGACGTTCAAAAATAAAACATTTGAAAATGGACCATTTTCCACATTTCTGAAGCATGACGTAATGGGGGGATGTTATCTCTTTTGACGAAAATCAGCCGTTTTTGCTCGAACATTAAATGCCTCCAAATGGTATTTATTTCACTTCCCGAGCCCCTGAAAGCATGAAAATCACTTTAAACATGCTAATTTTAGCTCTAACACTGATGATCCACCTACAAATGTGAACTGACGTTCAAAAATAAAACATTTGAAAACTGACCATTTTCCACATTTCTGAAGCATGAAGTAATGGGGGGGTGTTATCTCTTTTGTCGAAAATCAGCCGTTTTTGCTCTAACATTAAATGCCTCCAAATGGTATTTAATTAACTTCCCGGGGTGAAGAAACCCTTTTTGAGAACTCAGAGTGAGTAAATTGGCCATTTTCATGCACTTTTAACCATTCCATAAATCTTGTGTTTTGGGCCCCAAGAAGCATGAAAATCACTTTAAACATGCTAATTTTAGCTCTAACACTGATGATCCACCTACAAATGTGAACTGACGTTCAAAAATAAAACATTTGAAAACGGACCATTTTCCACATTTCTGAAGCATGACGTAATGGGGGGGTGTTATCTCTTTTGTCGAAAATCAGCCGTTTTTGCTTGAACATTAAATGCCTCCAAATGGTATTTAATTAACTTACCGAGCCCCTGGAAGCATGAAAAACACTTTAAACATGCTAATTTTAGCTCTAACACTGATGATCCACCTACAAATGTGAACTTACGTTCAAAAATAAAACATTTGAAAATGGACCATTTTCCACATTTCTGAAGCATGACGTAATGGGGGGGTGTTATCTCTTTTGTCGAAAATCAGCCGTTTTTGCTCGAACATTAAATGCCTCCAAATGGTATTTAATTAACTTCCCGGGGTGAAGAAACCCTTTTTGAGAACTCAGAGTGAGTAAATTGGCCATTTTCATGCACTTTTAACCATTCCATAAATCTTGTGTTTTGGGCCCCTGGAAGCATGAAAATCACTTTAAACATGCTAATTTTAGCTCTAACACTGATGATCCACCTACAAATGTGAACTGACGTTCAAAAATAAAACATTTGAAAACGGACCATTTTCCACATTTCTGAAGCATGACGTAATGGGGGGTGTTATCTCTTTTGTGGAAAATCAGCCGTTTTTGCTCGAACATTAAATGCCTCCAAATGGTATTTATTTCACTTCCCGAGCCCCTGGAAGCATGAAAATCACTTTAAACATGCTAATTTTAGCTCTAACACTGATGATCCACCTACAAATGTGAACTGACGTTCAAAAATAAAACATTTGAAAACGGACCATTTTCCACATTTCTGAAGCATGACGTAATGGGGGGGTGTTATCTCTTTTGTCGAAAATCAGCCGTTTTTGCTCTAACATTAAATGCCTCCAAATGGTATTTAATTAACTTCCCGGGGTGAAGAAACCCTTTTTGAGAACTCAGAGTGAGTAAATTGGCCATTTTCATGCACTTTTAACCATTCCATAAATCTTGTGTTTTGGGCCCCTGGAAGCATGAAAATCACTTTAAACATGCTAATTTTAGATCTAACACTGATGATCCACCTACAAATGTGAACTGACGTTCAAAAATAAAACATTTGAAAACGGACCATTTTCCACATTTCTGAAGCATGACGTAATGGGGGGGTGTTATCTCTTTTGTCGAAAATCAGCCGTTTTTGCTCGAACATTAAATGCCTCCAAATGGTATTTAATTAACTTCCCGAGCCCCTGGAAGCATGAAAATCACTTTAAACATGCTAATTTTAGCTCTAACACTGATGATCCACCTACAAATGTGAACTGACGTTCAAAAATAAAACATTTGAAAACGGACCATTTTCCACATTTCTGAAGCATGACGTAATGGGGGGGTGTTAGCTCTTTTGTCGAAAATCAGCCGTTTTTGCTCGAACATTAAATGCCTCCAAATGGTATTTAATTAACTTCTCGGGGTGAAGAAACCCTTTTTGAGAACTCAGAGTGAGTAAATTGGCCATTTTCATGCACTTTTAACCATTCCATAAATCTTGTGTTTTGGGCCCCTGGAAGCATGAAAATCACTTTAAACATGCTAATTTTAGCTCTAACACTGATGATCCACCTACAAATGTGAACTGACGTTCAAAAATAAAACATTTGAAAACGGACCATTTTCCACATTTCTGAAGCATGACGTAATTGGGGGGTGTTATCTCTTTTGTCGAAAATCAGCCGTTTTTGCTCGAACATTAAATGCCTCCAAATGGTATTTATTTCACTTCCCGGGGTGAAGAAACCCTTTTTGAGAACTCAGAGTGAGTAAATTGGCCATTTTCATGCACTTTTAACCATTCCATAAATCTTGTGTTTTGGGCCCCTGGAAGCATGAAAATCACTTTAAACATGCTATTTTTAGCTCTAACACTGATGATCCACCTACAAATGTGAACTGACGTTCAAAAATAAAACATTTGAAAACGGACCATTTTCCACATTTCTAAAGCATGACGTAATGGGGGGGTGTTAGCTCTTTCGTCGAAAATCAGCCGTTTTTGCTCGAACATTAAAATCCTCCAAATGGTATTTAATTAACTTCCCGGGGTGAAGAAACCCTTTTTGAGAACTCAGAGTGAGTAAATTGGCCATTTTCATGCACTTTTAACCATTCCATAAATCTTGTGTTTTGGGCCCCTGGAAGCATGAAAATCACTTTAAACATGCTAATTTTAGCTCTAACACTGATGATCCACCTACAAATGTGAACTGACGTTCAAAAATAAAACATTTGAAAACGGACCATTTTCCACATTTCTGAAGCATGAAGTAATGGGGGGGTGTTATCTCTTTTGTGGAAAATCAGCCGTTTTTGCTCGAACATTAAATGCCTCCAAATGGTATTTAATTAACTTCCCGAGCCCCTGGAAGCATGAAAATCACTTTAAACATGCTAATTTTAGCTCTAACACTGATGATCCACCTACAAATGTGAACTGACGTTCAAAAATAAAACATTTGAAAACGGACCATTTTCCACATTTCTGAAGCATGACGTAATGGGGGGGTGTTATCTCTTTTGTCGAAAATCAGCCGTTTTTGCTCGAACATTAAATGCCTCCAAATGGTATTTAATTAACTTCCCGGGGTGAAGAAACCCTTTTTGAGAACTCAGAGTGAGTAAATTGGCCATTTTCATGCACTTTTAACCATTCCATAAATCTTGTGTTTTGGGCCCCTGGAAGCATGAAAATCACTTTAAACATGCTAATTTTAGCTCTAACACTGATGATCCACCTACAAATGTGAACTGACGTTCAAAAATAAAACATTTGAAAACGGACCATTTTCCACATTTCTGAAGCATGACGTAATGGGGGGGTGTTATCTCTTTTGTCGAAAATCAGCCGTTTTTGCTCGAACATTAAATGCCTCCAAATGGTATTTAATTAACTTCCCGGGGTGAAGAAACCCTTTTTATGAACTCAGAGTGAGTAAATTGGCCATTTTCATGCACTTTTAACCATTCCATAAATCTTGTGTTTTGGGCCCCTGGAAGCATGAAAATCACTTTAAACATGCTAATTTTAGCTCTAACACTGATGATCCACCTACAAATGTGAACTGACGTTCAAAAATAAAACATTTGAAAACGGACCATTTTCCACATTTCTGAAGCATGACCTAATGGGGGGGTGTTATCTCTTTTGTCGAAAATCAGCCGTTTTTGCTCGAACATTAAATGCCTCCAAATGGTATTTATTTCACTTCCCGAGCCCCTGGAAGCATGAAAATCACTTTAAACATGCTAATTTTAGCTCTAACACTGATGATCCACCTAAAAATGTGAACTGACGTTCAAAAATAAAACATTTGAAAACGGACCATTTTCCACATTTCTAAAGCATGACGTAATGGGGGGGTGTTAGCTCTTTCGTCGAAAATCAGCCATTTTTGCTCGAACATTAAAATCCTCCAAATGGTATTTAATTAACTTCCCGGGGTGAAGAAACCCTTTTTGAGAACTCAGAGTGAGTAAATTGGCCATTTTCATGCACTTTTAACCATTCCATAAATCTTGTGTTTTGAGCCCCTGAAAGCATGAAAATCCCTTTAAACATGCTAATTTTAGCTCTAACACTGATGATCCACCTACAAATGTGAACTGACGTTCAAAAATAAAACATTTGAAAACGGACTATTTTCCACATTTCTGAAGCATGACGTAATGGGGGGGTGTTATCTCTTTTGTCGAAAATCAGCCGTTTTTGCTCGAACATTAAATGCCTCCAAATGGTATTTAATTAACTTCCCGAGCCCCTGGAAGCATGAAAATCACTTTAAACATGCTAATTTTAGCTCTAACACTGATGACCCACCTACAAATGTGAACTGACGTTCAAAAATAAAACATTTGAAAACGGACCATTTTCCACATTTCTGAAGCATGACGTAATGGGGGGATGTTATCTCTTTTGACGAAAATCAGCCGTTTTTGCTCGAACATTAAATGCCTCCAAATGGTATTTATTTCACTTCCCGAGCCCCTGAAAGCATGAAAATCACTTTAAACATGCTAATTTTAGCTCTAACACTGATGATCCACCTACAAATGTGAACTGACGTTCAAAAATAAAACATTTGAAAACTGACCATTTTCCACATTTCTGAAGCATGACGTAATGGGGGGGTGTTATCTCTTTTGTCGAAAATCAGCCGTTTTTGCTCTAACATTAAATGCCTCCAAATGGTATTTAATTAACTTCCCGGGGTGAAGAAACCCTTTTTGAGAACTCAGAGTGAGTAAATTGGCCATTTTCATGCACTTTTAACCATTCCATAAATCTTGTGTTTTGGGCCCCAAGAAGCATGAAAATCACTTTAAACATGCTAATTTTAGCTCTAACACTGATGATCCACCTACAAATGTGAACTGACGTTCAAAAATAAAACATTTGAAAACGGACCATTTTCCACATTTCTGAAGCATGACGTAATGGGGGGGTGTTATCTCTTTTGTCGAAAATCAGCCGTTTTTGCTCGGACATTAAATGCCTCCAAATGGTATTTAATTAACTTACCGAGCCCCTGAAAGCATGAAAAACACTTTAAACATGCTAATTTTAGCTCTAACACTGATGATCCACCTACAAATGTGAACTTACGTTCAAAAATAAAACATTTGAAAATGGACCAATTTCCACATTTCTGAAGCATGACGTAATGGGGGGGGTGTTATCTCTTTTGTCGAAAATCAGCCGTTTTTGCTCGAACATTAAATGCCTCCAAATGGTATTTAATTAACTTCCCGGGGTGAAGAAACCCTTTTTGAGAACTCAGAGTGAGTAAATTGGCCATTTTCATGCACTTTTAACCATTCCATAAATCTTGTGTTTTGGGCCCCTGGAAGCATGAAAATCACTTTAAACATGCTAATTTTAGCTCTAACACTGATGATCCACCTACAAATGTGAACTGACGTTCAAAAATAAAACATTTGAAAACGGACCATTTTCCACATTTCTGAAGCATGACATAATGGGGGGGTGTTATCTCTTTTGTGGAAAATCAGCCGTTTTTGCTCGAACATTAAATGCCTCCAAATGGTATTTATTTCACTTCCCGAGCCCCTGGAAGCATGAAAATCACTTTAAACATGCTAATTTTAGCTCTAACACTGATGATCCACCTACAAATGTGAACTGACGTTCAAAAATAAAACATTTGAAAACGGACCATTTTCCACATTTCTGAAGCATGACGTAATGGGGGGTGTTATCTCTTTTGTCGAAAATCAGCCGTTTTTGCTCTAACATTAAATGCCTCCAAATGGTATTTAATTAACTTCCCGGGGTGAAGAAACCCTTTTTGAGAACTCAGAGTGAGTAAATTGGCCATTTTCATGCACTTTTAACCATTCCATAAATCTTGTGTTTTGGGCCCCTGGAAGCATGAAAATCACTTTAAACATGCTAATTTTAGATCTAACACTGATGATCCACCTACAAATGTGAACTGACGTTCAAAAATAAAACATTTGAAAACGGACCATTTTCCACATTTCTGAAGCATGACGTAATGGGGGGGTGTTATCTCTTTTGTCGAAAATCAGCCGTTTTTGCTCGAACATTAAATGCCTCCAAATGGTATTTAATTAACTTCCCTAGCCCCTGGAAGCATGAAAATCACTTTAAACATGCTAATTTTAGCTCTAACACTGATGATCCACCTACAAATGTGAACTGACGTTCAAAAATAAAACGTTTGAAAACGGACCATTTTCCACATTTCTGAAGCATGACGTAATGGGGGGGTGTTATCTCTTTTGTCGAAAATCAGCCGTTTTTGCTCTAACATTAAATGCCTCCAAATGGTATTTAATTAACTTCCCGAGCCCCTGGAAGCATGAAAATCACTTTAAACATGCTAATTTTAGCTCTAACACTGATGATCCACCTACAAATGTGAACTGACGTTCAAAAATAAAACATTTGAAAACGGACCATTTTCCACATTTCTGAAGCATGACGTAATGGGGGGGTGTTATCTCTTTTGTTGAAAATCAGCCGTTTTTGCTCGAACATTAAAATCCTCCAAATGGTATTTAATTAACTTCCCGGGTGAAGAAACCCTTTTTGAGAACTCAGAGTGAGTAAATTGGCCATTTTCATGCACTTTAACCATTCCATAAATCTTGTGTTTTGGGGCCTGGAAGCATGAAAATCACTTTAAACATGCTAATTTTAGCTCTAACACTGATGATCCACCTACAAATGTGAAATGACGTTCAAAAATAAAACATTTGAAAACGGACCATTTTCCACATTTCTGAAGCATGACGTAATGGGGGGGTGTTATCTCTTTTGTCGAAAATCAGCCGTTTTTGCTCGAACATTAAATGCCTCCAAATGGTATTTAATTAACTTCCCGGGGTGAAGAAACCCTTTTTGAGAACTCAGAGTGAGTAAATTGGCCATTTTCATGCACTTTTAACCATTCCATAAATCTTCTGTTTTGGGCCCCTGGAAGCATGAAAATCACTTTAAACATGCTAATTTTAGCTCTAACACTGATGATCCACCTACAAATGTGAACTGACGTTCAAAAATAAAACATTTGAAAACGGACCATTTTCCACATTTCTGAAGCATGACGTAATGGGGGGGTGTTATCTCTTTTGTCGAAAATCAGCCGTTTTTGCTCGAACATTAAATACATCCAAATGGTATTTAATTAACTTCCCGAGCCCCTGGAAGCATGAAAATCACTTTAAACATGCTAATTTTAGCTCTAACACTGATAATCCACCTACAAATGTGAACTGACGTTCAAAAATAAAACATTTGAAAACTGACCATTTTCCACATTTCTGAAGCATGACGTAATAAGGGGGTGTTATCTCTTTTGTCGAAAATCAGCCGTTTTTGCTCGGACATTAAATGCCTCCAAATGGTATTTAATTAACTTCCCGAGCCCCTGGAAGCATGAAAATCACTTTAAACATGCTAATTTTAGCTCTAACACTGATGATCCACCTACAAATGTGAACTGACGTTCAAAAATAAAACATTTGAAAACGGACCATTTTCCACATTTCTGAAGCATGACGTAATGGGGGGGTGTTATCTCTTTTGTTGAAAATCAGCCGTTTTTGCTCGAACATTAAATGCCTCCAAATGGTATTTAATTAACTTCCCGAGCCCCTGGAAGCATGAAAATCACTTTAAACATGCTAATTTTAGCTCTAACACTGATGATCCACCTACAAATGTGAACTGACGTTCAAAAATAAAACATTTGAAAACGGACCATTTTCCACATTTCTGAAGCATGACGTAATGGGGGGGTGTTATCTCTTTTGTCGAAAATCAGCCGTTTTTGCTCTAACATTAAATGCCTCCAAATGGTATTTAATTAACTTCCCGAGCCCCTGGAAGCATGAAAATCACTTTAAACATGCTAATTTTAGCTCTAACACTGATGATCCACCTACAAATGTGAACTGACGTTCAAAAATAAAACATTTGAAAACGGACCATTTTCCACATTTCTGAAGCATGACGTAATGGGGGGGTGTTATCTCTTTTGTTGAAAATCAGCCGTTTTTGCTCGAACATTAAAATCATCCAAATGGTATTTAATTAACTTCCCGGGGTGAAGAAACCCTTTTTGAGAACTCAGAGTGAGTAAATTGGCCATTTTCATGCACTTTTAACCATTCCATAAATCTTGTGTTTTGGGGCCTGGAAGCATGAAAATCACTTTAAACATGCTAATTTTAGCTCTAACACTGATGATCCACCTACAAATGTGAACTGACGTTCAAAAATAAAACATTTGAAAACTGACCATTTTCCACATTTCTGAAGCATGACGTAATGGGGGGGTGTTATCTCTTTTGTCGAAAATCAGCCGTTTTTTCTCGAACATTAAATGCCTCCAAATGGTATTTAATTAACTTCCCGGGGTGAAGAAACCCTTTTTGAGAACTCAGAGTGAGTAAATTGGCCATTTTCATGCACTTTTAACCATTCCATAAATCTTGTGTTTTGGGCCCCTGGAAGCATGAAAATCACTTTAAACATGCTAATTTTAGCTCTAACACTGATGATCCACCTACAAATGTGAACTGACGTTCAAAAATAAAACATTTGAAAACGGACCATTTTCCACATTTCTGAAGCATGACGTAATGGGGGGGTGTTATCTCTTTTGTCGAAAATCAGCCGTTTTTGCTCGAACATTAAATACATCCAAATGGTATTTAATTAACTTCCCGAGCCCCTGGAAGCATGAAAATCACTTTAAACATGCTAATTTTAGCTCTAACACTGATGATCCACCTACAAATGTGAACTGACGTTCAAAAATAAAACATTTGAAAACTGACCATTTTCCACATTTCTGAAGCATGACGTAATGGGGGGGTGTTATCTCTTTTGTCGAAAATCAGCCGTTTTTGCTCGAACATTAAATGCCTCCAAATGGTATTTAATTAACTTCCCGAGCCCCTGGAAGCATGAAAATCACTTTAAACATGCTAATTTTAGCTCTAACACTGATGATCCACCTACAAATGTGAACTGACGTTCAAAAATAAAACATTTGAAAACTGACCATTTTCCACATTTCTGAAGCATGACGTAATGGGGGGTGTTATCTCTTTTGTCGAAAATCAGCCGTTTTTGCTCGAACATTAAATGCCTCCAAATGGTATTTAATTAACTTCCCGAGCCCCTGGAAGCATGAAAATCACTTTAAACATGCTAATTTTAGCTCTAACACTGATGATCCACCTACAAATGTGAACTGACGTTCAAAAATAAAACATTTGAAAACGGACCATTTTCCACATTTCTGAAGCATGACGTAATGGGGGGGTGTTATCTCTTTTGTCGAAAATCAGCCGTTTTTGCTCTAACATTAAATGCCTCCAAATGGTATTTAATTAACTTCCCGAGCCCCTGGAAGCATGAAAATCACTTTAAACATGCTAATTTTAGCTCTAACACTGATGATCCACCTACAAATGTGAACTGACGTTCAAAAATAAAACATTTGAAAACGGACCATTTTCCACATTTCTGAAGCATGACGTAATGGGGGGTGTTATCTCTTTTGTCGAAAATCAGCCGTTTTTGCTCGAACATTAAAATCCTCCAAATGGTATTTAATTAACTTCCCGGGGTGAAGAAACCCTTTTTGAGAACTCAGAGTGAGTAAATTGGCCATTTTCATGCACTTTTAACCATTCCATAAATCTTGTGTTTTGGGCCCCTGGAAGCATGAAAATCACTTTAAACATGCTAATTTTAGCTCTAACACTGATGATCCACCTACAAATGTGAACTGACGTTCAAAAATAAAACATTTGAAAACGGACCATTTTCCACATTTCTGAAGCATGACGTTATAAGGGGGTGTTATCTCTTTTGTCGAAAATCAGCCGTTTTTGCTTGAACATTAAATGCCTCCAAATGGTATTTAATTAACTTCCCGGGGTGAAGAAACCCTTTTTGAGAACTCAGAGTGAGTAAATTGGCCATTTTCATGCACTTTTAACCATTCCATAAATCTTGTGTTTTGGGCCCCTGGAAGCATGAAAATCACTTTAAACATGCTAATTTTAGCTCTAACACTGATGATCCACCTACAAATGTGAACTGACGTTCAAAAATAAAACATTTGAAAACGGACCATTTTCCACATTTCTGAAGCATGACGTAATGGGGGGGTGTTATCTCTTTTGTCGAAAATCAGCCGTTTTTGCTCGAACATTAAATGCCTCCAAATGTTATTTAATTAACTTCCCGGGGTGAAGAAACCCTTTTTGAGAACTCAGAGTGAGTAAATTGGCCATTTTCATGCACTTTTAACCATTCCATAAATCTTGTGTTTTGGGCCCCTGGAAGCATGAAAATCACTTTAAACATGCTAATTTTAGCTCTAACACTGATGATCCACCTACAAATGTGAACTGACGTTCAAAAATAAAACATTTGAAAACGGACCATTTTCCACATTTCTGAAGCATGACGTAATGGGGGGGTGTTATCT
This sequence comes from Lissotriton vulgaris, assembly GCF_964263255.1. Lineage (NCBI taxonomy): Eukaryota > Metazoa > Chordata > Amphibia > Caudata > Salamandridae > Lissotriton > Lissotriton vulgaris. Next base: position 203,936 of record NW_028248246.1, on the reverse strand, counting down.
CTTTTGTCGAAAATCAGCCGTTTTTGCTCGAACATTAAATGCCTCCAAATGGTATTTAATTAACTTCCCGGGGTGAAGAAACCCTTTTTGAGAACTCAGAGTGAGTAAATTGGCCATTTTCATGCACTTTTAACCATTCCATAAATCTTGTGTTTTGGGCCCCTGGAAGCATGAAAATCACTTTAAACATGCTAATTTTAGCTCTAACACTGATGATCCACCTACAAATGTGAACTGACGTTCAAAAATAAAACATTTGAAAACGGACCATTTTCCACATTTCTGAAGCATGACGTAATGGGGGGGTGTTATCTCTTTTGTCGAAAATCAGCCGTTTTTGCTCGAACATTAAATGCCTCAAATGGTATTTAATTAACTTCCCGAGCCCCTGGAAGCATGAAAATCACTTTAAACATGCTAATTTTAGCTCTAACACTGATGATCCACCTACAAATGTGAACTGACGTTCAAAAATAAAACATTTGAAAACGGACCATTTTCCTCATTTCTGAAGCATGACGTAATGGGGGGGTGTTATCTCTTTTGTCGAAAATCAGCCGTTTTTGCTCGAACATTAAATGCCTCCAAATGGTATTTAATTTACTTCCCGAGCCCCTGGAAGCATGAAAATCACTTTAAACATGCTAATTTTAGCTCTAACACTGATGATCCACCTACAAATGTGAACTGACGTTCAAAAATAAAACATTTGAAAACGGACCATTTTCCACATTTCTGAAGCATGACGTAATGGGGGGGTGTTATCTCTTTTGTCGAAAATCAGCCGTTTTTGCTCGAACATTAAATGCCTCCAAATGGTATTTAATTAACTTCCCGAGCCCCTGGAAGCATGAAAATCACTTTAAACATGCTAATTTTAGCTCTAACACTGATGATCCACCTACAAATGTGAACTGACGTTCAAAAATAAAACATTTGAAAACGGACCATTTTCCACATTTCTGAAGCATGACGTAATGGGGGGGTGTTATCTCTTTTGTCGAAAATCAGCCGTTTTTGCTCGAACATTAAAATCCTCCAAATGGTATTTAATTAACTTCCCGGGGTGAAGAAACCCTTTTTGAGAACTCAGAGTGAGTAAATTGGCCATTTTCATGCACTTTTAACCATTCCATAAATCTTGTGTTTTGGGGCCTGGAAGCATGAAAATCACTTTAAACATGCTAATTTTAGCTCTAACACTGATGATCCACCTACAAATGTGAACTGACGTTCAAAAATAAAACATTTGAAAACGGACCATTTTCCACATTTCTGAAGCATGACGTAATGGGGGGGTGTTATCTCTTTTGTCGAAAATCAGCCGTTTTTGCTCGAACATTAAATGCCTCCAAATGGTATTTAATTAACTTCCCGAGCCCCTGGAAGCATGAAAATCACTTTAAACATGCTAATTTTAGCTCTAACACTGATGATCCACCTACAAATGTGAACTGACGTTCAAAAATAAAACATTTGAAAACGGACCATTTTCCACATTTCTGAAGCATGACGTAATGGGGGGGTGTTATCTCTTTTGTCGAAAATCAGCCGTTTTTGCTCGAACATTAAATGCCTCCAAATGGTATTTAATTAACTTCCCGAGCCCCTGGAAGCATGAAAATCACTTTAAACATGCTAATTTTAGCTCTAACACTGATGATCCACCTACAAATGTGAACTGACGTTCAAAAATAAAACGTTTGAAAACGGACCATTTTCCACATTTCTGAAGCATGACGTAATGGGGGGGTGTTATCTCTTTTGTCGAAAATCAGCCGTTTTTGCTCTAACATTAAATGCCTCCAAATGGTATTTAATTAACTTCCCGAGCCCCTGGAAGCATGAAAATCACTTTAAACATGCTAATTTTAGCTCTAACACTGATGATCCACCTACAAATGTGAAATGACGTTCAAAAATAAAACATTTTGAAAACGGACCATTTTCCACATTTCTGAAGCATGACGTAATGGGGGGGTGTTATCTCTTTTGTTGAAAATCAGCCGTTTTTGCTCGAACATTAAAATCCTCCAAATGGTATTTAATTAACTTCCCGGGGTGAAGAAACCCTTTTTGAGAACTCAGAGTGAGTAAATTGGCCATTTTCATGCACTTTTAACCATTCCATAAATCTTGTGTTTTGGGGCCTGGAAGCATGAAAATCACTTTAAACATGCTAATTTTAGCTCTAACACTGATGATCCACCTACAAATGTGAACTGACGTTCAAAAATAAAACATTTGAAAACTGACCATTTTCCACATTTCTGAAGCATGACGTAATGGGGGGGTGTTATCTCTTTTGTCGAAAATCAGCCGTTTTTGCTCGAACATTAAATGCCTCCAAATGGTATTTAATTAACTTCCCGGGGTGAAGAAACCCTTTTTGAAAACTCAGAGTGAGTAAATTGGCCATTTTCATGCACTTTTAACCATTCCATAAATCTTCTGTTTTGGGCCCCTGGAAGCATGAAAATCACTTTAAACATGCTAATTTTAGCTCTAACACTGATGATCCACCTACAAATGTGAACTGACGTTCAAAAATAAAACATTTGAAAACGGACCATTTTCCACATTTCTGAAGCATGACGTAATGGGGGGGTGTTATCTCTTTTGTCGAAAATCAGCCGTTTTTGCTCGAACATTAAATACATCCAAATGGTATTTAATTAACTTCCCGAGCCCCTGGAAGCATGAAAATCACTTTAAACATGCTAATTTTAGCTCTAACACTGATAATCCACCTACAAATGTGAACTGACGTTCAAAAATAAAACATTTGAAAACTGACCATTTTCCACATTTCTGAAGCATGACGTAATAAGGGGGTGTTATCTCTTTTGTCGAAAATCAGCTGTTTTTGCTCGAACATTAAATGCCTCCAAATGGTATTTAATTAACTTCCCGAGCCCCTGGAAGCATGAAAATCACTTTAAACATGCTAATTTTAGCTCTAACACTGATGATCCACCTACAAATGTGAACTGACGTTCAAAAATAAAACATTTGAAAACGGACCATTTTCCACATTTCTGAAGCATGACGTAATGGGGGGTGTTATCTCTTTTGTCGAAAATCAGCCGTTTTTGCTCGAACATTAAATGCCTCCAAATGGTATTTAATTAACTTCCCGAGCCCCTGGAAGCATGAAAATCACTTTAAACATGCTAATTTTAGCTCTAACACTGATGATCCACCTACAAATGTGAACTGACGTTCAAAAATAAAACATTTGAAAACGGACCATTTTCCACATTTCTGAAGCATGACGTAATGGGGGGGTGTTATCTCTTTTGTCGAAAATCAGCCGTTTTTGCTCTAACATTAAATGCCTCCAAATGGTATTTAATTAACTTCCCGAGCCCCTGGAAGCATGAAAATCACTTTAAACATGCTAATTTTAGCTCTAACACTGATGATCCACCTACAAATGTGAACTGACGTTCAAAAATAAAACATTTGAAAACGGACCATTTTCCACATTTCTGAAGCATGACGTAATGGGGGGTGTTATCTTTTTTGTCGAAAATCAGCCGTTTTTGCTCGAACATTAAAATCCTCCAAATGGTATTTAATTAACTTCCCGGGGTGAAGAAACCCTTTTTGAGAACTCAGAGTGAGTAAATTGGCCATTTTCATGCACTTTTAACCATTCCATAAATCTTGTGTTTTGGGCCCCTGGAAGCATGAAAATCACTTTAAACATGCTAATTTTAGCTCTAACACTGATGATCCACCTACAAATGTGAACTGACGTTCAAAAATAAAACATTTGAAAACGGACCATTTTCCACATTTCTGAAGCATGACGTTATAAGGGGGTGTTATCTCTTTTGTCGAAAATCAGCCGTTTTTGCTCGAACATTAAATGCCTCCAAATGGTATTTAATTAACTTCCCGAGCCCCTGGAAGCATGAAAATCACTTTAAACATGCTAATTTTAGCTCTAACACTGATGATCCACCTACATATGTGAACTGACGTTCAAAAATAAAACATTTGAAAACGGACCATTTTCCACATTTCTGAAGCATGACGTAATGGGGGGGTGTTATCTCTTTTGTCGAAAATCAGCCGTTTTTGCTCTAACATTAAATGCCTCCAAATGGTATTTAATTAACTTCCCGGGGTGAAGAAACCCTTTTTGAGAACTCAGAGTGAGTAAATTGGCCATTTTCATGCACTTTTAACCATTCCATAAATCTTGTGTTTTGGGCCCCTGGAAGCATGGAAATCACTTTAAACATGCTAATTTTAGCTCTAACACTGATGATGCACCTACAAATGTGAACTGACGTTCAAAAATAAAACATTTGAAAACGGACCATTTTCCACATTTCTGAAGCATGACGTAATGGGGGGGTGTTATCTCTTTTGTCGAAAATCAGCCGTTTTTGCTCGAACATTAAATACATCCAAATGGTATTTAATTAACTTCCCGAGCCCCTGGAAGCATGAAAATCACTTTAAACATGCTAATTTTAGCTCTAACACTGATAATCCACCTACAAATGTGAACTGACGTTCAAAAATAAAACATTTGAAAACTGACCATTTTCCACATTTCTGAAGCATGACGTAATAAGGGGGTGTTATCTCTTTTGTCGAAAATCAGCCGTTTTTGCTCGGACATTAAATGCCTCCAAATGGTATTTAATTAACTTCCCGAGCCCCTGGAAGCATGAAAATCACTTTAAACATGCTAATTTTAGCTCTAACACTGATGATCCACCTACAAATGTGAACTGACGTTCAAAAATAAAACATTTGAAAACGGACCATTTTCCACATTTCTGAAGCATGACGTAATGGGGGGGTGTTATCTCTTTTGTTGAAAATCAGCCGTTTTTGCTCGAACATTAAATGCCTCCAAATGGTATTTAATTAACTTCCCGAGCCCCTGGAAGCATGAAAATCACTTTAAACATGCTAATTTTAGCTCTAACACTGATGATCCACCTACAAATGTGAACTGACGTTCAAAAATAAAACATTTGAAAACGGACCATTTTCCACATTTCTGAAGCATGACGTAATGGGGGGGTGTTATCTCTTTTGTCGAAAATCAGCCGTTTTTGCTCTAACATTAAATGCCTCCAAATGGTATTTAATTAACTTCCCGAGCCCCTGGAAGCATGAAAATCACTTTAAACATGCTAATTTTAGCTCTAACACTGATGATCCACCTACAAATGTGAACTGACGTTCAAAAATAAAACATTTGAAAACGGACCATTTTCCACATTTCTGAAGCATGACGTAATGGGGGGGTGTTATCTCTTTTGTTGAAAATCAGCCGTTTTTGCTCGAACATTAAAATCATCCAAATGGTATTTAATTAACTTCCCGGGGTGAAGAAACCCTTTTTGAGAACTCAGAGTGAGTAAATTGGCCATTTTCATGCACTTTTAACCATTCCATAAATCTTGTGTTTTGGGGCCTGGAAGCATGAAAATCACTTTAAACATGCTAATTTTAGCTCTAACACTGATGATCCACCTACAAATGTGAACTGACGTTCAAAAATAAAACATTTGAAAACTGACCATTTTCCACATTTCTGAAGCATGACGTAATGGGGGGGTGTTATCTCTTTTGTCGAAAATCAGCCGTTTTTTCTCGAACATTAAATGCCTCCAAATGGTATTTAATTAACTTCCCGGGGTGAAGAAACCCTTTTTGAGAACTCAGAGTGAGTAAATTGGCCATTTTCATGCACTTTTAACCATTCCATAAATCTTGTGTTTTGGGCCCCTGGAAGCATGAAAATCACTTTAAACATGCTAATTTTAGCTCTAACACTGATGATCCACCTACAAATGTGAACTGACGTTCAAAAATAAAACATTTGAAAACGGACCATTTTCCACATTTCTGAAGCATGACGTAATGGGGGGGTGTTATCTCTTTTGTCGAAAATCAGCCGTTTTTGCTCGAACATTAAATACATCCAAATGGTATTTAATTAACTTCCCGAGCCCCTGGAAGCATGAAAATCACTTTAAACATGCTAATTTTAGCTCTAACACTGATGATCCACCTACAAATGTGAACTGACGTTCAAAAATAAAACATTTGAAAACTGACCATTTTCCACATTTCTGAAGCATGACGTAATGGGGGGGTGTTATCTCTTTTGTCGAAAATCAGCCGTTTTTGCTCGAACATTAAATGCCTCCAAATGGTATTTAATTAACTTCCCGAGCCCCTGGAAGCATGAAAATCACTTTAAACATGCTAATTTTAGCTCTAACACTGATGATCCACCTACAAATGTGAACTGACGTTCAAAAATAAAACATTTGAAAACTGACCATTTTCCACATTTCTGAAGCATGACGTAATGGGGGGTGTTATCTCTTTTGTCGAAAATCAGCCGTTTTTGCTCGAACATTAAATGCCTCCAAATGGTATTTAATTAACTTCCCGAGCCCCTGGAAGCATGAAAATCACTTTAAACATGCTAATTTTAGCTCTAACACTGATGATCCACCTACAAATGTGAACTGACGTTCAAAAATAAAACATTTGAAAACGGACCATTTTCCACATTTCTGAAGCATGACGTAATGGGGGGGTGTTATCTCTTTTGTCGAAAATCAGCCGTTTTTGCTCTAACATTAAATGCCTCCAAATGGTATTTAATTAACTTCCCGAGCCCCTGGAAGCATGAAAATCACTTTAAACATGCTAATTTTAGCTCTAACACTGATGATCCACCTACAAATGTGAACTGACGTTCAAAAATAAAACATTTGAAAACTGACCATTTTCCACATTTCTGAAGCATGACGTAATGGGGGGTGTTATCTCTTTTGTCGAAAATCAGCCGTTTTTGCTCGAACATTAAAATCCTCCAAATGGTATTTAATTAACTTCCCGGGGTGAAGAAACCCTTTTTGAGAACTCAGAGTGAGTAAATTGGCCATTTTCATGCACTTTTAACCATTCCATAAATCTTGTGTTTTGGGCCCCTGGAAGCATGAAAATCACTTTAAACATGCTAATTTTAGCTCTAACACTGATGATCCACCTACAAATGTGAACTGACGTTCAAAAATAAAACATTTGAAAACGGACCATTTTCCACATTTCTGAAGCATGACGTTATAAGGGGGTGTTATCTCTTTTGTCGAAAATCAGCCGTTTTTGCTTGAACATTAAATGCCTCCAAATGGTATTTAATTACCTTCCCGGGGTGAAGAAACCCTTTTTGAGAACTCAGAGTGAGTAAATTGGCCATTTTCATGCACTTTTAACCATTCCATAAATCTTGTGTTTTGGGCCCCTGGAAGCATGAAAATCACTTTAAACATGCTAATTTTAGCTCTAACACTGATGATCCACCTACAAATGTGAACTGACGTTCAAAAATAAAACATTTGAAAACGGACCATTTTCCACATTTCTGAAGCATGACGTAATGGGGGGGTGTTATCTCTTTTGTCGAAAATCAGCCGTTTTTGCTCGAACATTAAATGCCTCCAAATGTTATTTAATTAACTTCCCGGGGTGAAGAAACCCTTTTTGAGAACTCAGAGTGAGTAAATTGGCCATTTTCATGCACTTTTAACCATTCCATAAATCTTGTGTTTTGGGCCCCTGGAAGCATGAAAATCACTTTAAACATGCTAATTTTAGCTCTAACACTGATGATCCACCTACAAATGTGAACTGACGTTCAAAAATAAAACATTTGAAAACGGACCATTTTCCACATTTCTGAAGCATGACGTAATGGGGGGGTGTTATCTCTTTTGTCGAAAATCAGCCGTTTTTGCTCGAACATTAAATGCCTCCAAATGGTATTTAATTAACTTCCCGGGGTGAAGAAACCCTTTTTGAGAACTCAGAGTGAGTAAATTGGCCATTTTCATGCACTTTTAACCATTCCATAAATCTTGTGTTTTGGGCCCCTGGAAGCATGAAAATCACTTTAAACATGCTAATTTTAGCTCTAACACTGATGATCCACCTACAAATGTGAACTGACGTTCAAAAATAAAACATTTGAAAACGGACCATTTTCCACATTTCTGAAGCATGACGTAATGGGGGGGTGTTATCTCTTTTGTCGAAAATCAGCCGTTTTTGCTCGAACATTAAATGCCTCAAATGGTATTTAATTAACTTCCCGAGCCCCTGGAAGCATGAAAATCACTTTAAACATGCTAATTTTAGCTCTAACACTGATGATCCACCTACAAATGTGAACTGACGTTCAAAAATAAAACATTTGAAAACGGACCATTTTCCTCATTTCTGAAGCATGACGTAATGGGGGGGTGTTATCTCTTTTGTCGAAAATCAGCCGTTTTTGCTCGAACATTAAATGCCTCCAAATGGTATTTAATTAACTTCCCGAGCCCCTGGAAGCATGAAAATCACTTTAAACATGCTAATTTTAGCTCTAACACTGATGATCCACCTACAAATGTGAACTGACGTTCAAAAATAAAACATTTGAAAACGGACCATTTTCCACATTTCTGAAGCATGACGTAATGGGGGGGTGTTATCTCTTTTGTCGAAAATCAGCCGTTTTTGCTCGAACATTAAATGCCTCCAAATGGTATTTAATTAACTTCCCGAGCCCCTGGAAGCATGAAAATCACTTTAAACATGCTAATTTTAGCTCTAACACTGATGATCCACCTACAAATGTGAACTGACGTTCAAAAATAAAACATTTGAAAACGGACCATTTTCCACATTTCTGAAGCATGACGTAATGGGGGGGTGTTATCTCTTTTGTCGAAAATCAGCCGTTTTTGCTCGAACATTAAAATCCTCCAAATGGTATTTAATTAACTTCCCGGGGTGAAGAAACCCTTTTTGAGAACTCAGAGTGAGTAAATTGGCCATTTTCATGCACTTTTAACCATTCCATAAATCTTGTGTTTTGGGGCCTGGAAGCATGAAAATCACTTTAAACATGCTAATTTTAGCTCTAACACTGATGATCCACCTACAAATGTGAACTGACGTTCAAAAATAAAACATTTGAAAACGGACCATTTTCCACATTTCTGAAGCATGACGTAATGGGGGGGTGTTATCTCTTTTGTCGAAAATCAGCCGTTTTTGCTCGAACATTAAATGCCTCCAAATGGTATTTAATTAACTTCCCGAGCCCCTGGAAGCATGAAAATCACTTTAAACATGCTAATTTTAGCTCTAACACTGATGATCCACCTACAAATGTGAACTGACGTTCAAAAATAAAACATTTGAAAACGGACCATTTTCCACATTTCTGAAGCATGACGTAATGGGGGGGTGTTATCTCTTTTGTCGAAAATCAGCCGTTTTTGCTCGAACATTAAATGCCTCCAAATGGTATTTAATTAACTTCCCGAGCCCCTGGAAGCATGAAAATCACTTTAAACATGCTAATTTTAGCTCTAACACTGATGATCCACCTACAAATGTGAACTGACGTTCAAAAATAAAACGTTTGAAAACGGACCATTTTCCACATTTCTGAAGCATGACGTAATGGGGGGGTGTTATCTCTTTTGTCGAAAATCAGCCGTTTTTGCTCTAACATTAAATGCCTCCAAATGGTATTTAATTAACTTCCCGAGCCCCTGGAAGCATGAAAATCACTTTAAACATGCTAATTTTAGCTCTAACACTGATGATCCACCTACAAATGTGAAATGACGTTCAAAAATAAAACATTTGAAAACGGACCATTTTCCACATTTCTGAAGCATGACGTAATGGGGGGGTGTTATCTCTTTTGTTGAAAATCAGCCGTTTTTGCTCGAACATTAAAATCCTCCAAATGGTATTTAATTAACTTCCCGGGGTGAAGAAACCCTTTTTGAGAACTCAGAGTGAGTAAATTGGCCATTTTCATGCACTTTTAACCATTCCATAAATCTTGTGTTTTGGGGCCTGGAAGCATGAAAATCACTTTAAACATGCTAATTTTAGCTCTAACACTGATGATCCACCTACAAATGTGAACTGACGTTCAAAAATAAAACATTTGAAAACTGACCATTTTCCACATTTCTGAAGCATGACGTAATGGGGGGGTGTTATCTCTTTTGTCGAAAATCAGCCGTTTTTGCTCGAACATTAAATGCCTCCAAATGGTATTTAATTAACTTCCTGGGGTGAAGAAACCCTTTTTGAAAACTCAGAGTGAGTAAATTGGCCATTTTCATGCACTTTTAACCATTCCATAAATCTTCTGTTTTGGGCCCCTGGAAGCATGAAAATCACTTTAAACATGCTAATTTTAGCTCTAACACTGATGATCCACCTACAAATGTGAACTGACGTTCAAAAATAAAACATTTGAAAACGGACCATTTTCCACATTTCTGAAGCATGACGTAATGGGGGGGTGTTATCTCTTTTGTCGAAAATCAGCCGTTTTTGCTCGAACATTAAATACATCCAAATGGTATTTAATTAACTTCCCGAGCCCCTGGAAGCATGAAAATCACTTTAAACATGCTAATTTTAGCTCTAACACTGATAATCCACCTACAAATGTGAACTGACGTTCAAAAATAAAACATTTGAAAACTGACCATTTTCCACATTTCTGAAGCATGACGTAATAAGGGGGTGTTATCTCTTTTGTCGAAAATCAGCCGTTTTTGCTCGAACATTAAATGCCTCCAAATGGTATTTAATTAACTTCCCGAGCCCCTGGAAGCATGAAAATCACTTTAAACATGCTAATTTTAGCTCTAACACTGATGATCCACCTACAAATGTGAACTGACGTTCAAAAATAAAACATTTGAAAACGGACCATTTTCCACATTTCTGAAGCATGACGTAATGGGGGGTGTTATCTCTTTTGTCGAAAATCAGCCGTTTTTGCTCGAACATTAAATGCCTCCAAATGGTATTTAATTAACTTCCCGAGCCCCTGGAAGCATGAAAATCACTTTAAACATGCTAATTTTAGCTCTAACACTGATGATCCACCTACAAATGTGAACTGACGTTCAAAAATAAAACATTTGAAAACGGACCATTTTCCACATTTCTGAAGCATGACGTAATGGGGGGGTGTTATCTCTTTTGTCGAAAATCAGCCGTTTTTGCTCTAACATTAAATGCCTCCAAATGGTATTTAATTAACTTCCCGAGCCCCTGGAAGCATGAAAATCACTTTAAACATGCTAATTTTAGCTCTAACACTGATGATCCACCTACAAATGTGAACTGACGTTCAAAAATAAAACATTTGAAAACGGACCATTTTCCACATTTCTGAAGCATGACGTAATGGGGGGTGTTATCTCTTTTGTCGAAAATCAGCCGTTTTTGCTCGAACATTAAAATCCTCCAAATGGTATTTAATTAACTTCCCGGGGTGAAGAAACCCTTTTTGAGAACTCAGAGTGAGTAAATTGGCCATTTTCATGCACTTTTAACCATTCCATAAATCTTGTGTTTTGGGCCCCTGGAAGCATGAAAATCACTTTAAACATGCTAATTTTAGCTCTAACACTGATGATCCACCTACAAATGTGAACTGACGTTCAAAAATAAAACATTTGAAAACGGACCATTTTCCACATTTCTGAAGCATGACGTTATAAGGGGGTGTTATCTCTTTTGTCGAAAATCAGCCGTTTTTGCTCGAACATTAAATGCCTCCAAATGGTATTTAATTAACTTCCCGAGCCCCTGGAAGCATGAAAATCACTTTAAACATGCTAATTTTAGCTCTAACACTGATGATCCACCTACATATGTGAACTGACGTTCAAAAATAAAACATTTGAAAACGGACCATTTTCCACATTTCTGAAGCATGACGTAATGGGGGGGTGTTATCTCTTTTGTCGAAAATCAGCCGTTTTTGCTCTAACATTAAATGCCTCCAAATGGTATTTAATTAACTTCCCGGGGTGAAGAAACCCTTTTTGAGAACTCAGAGTGAGTAAATTGGCCATTTTCATGCACTTTTAACCATTCCATAAATCTTGTGTTTTGGGCCCCTGGAAGCATGGAAATCACTTTAAACATGCTAATTTTAGCTCTAACACTGATGATGCACCTACAAATGTGAACTGACGTTCAAAAATAAAACATTTGAAAACGGACCATTTTCCACATTTCTGAAGCATGACGTAATGGGGGGGTGTTATCTCTTTTGTCGAAAATCAGCCGTTTTTGCTCGAACATTAAATACATCCAAATGGTATTTAATTAACTTCCCGAGCCCCTGGAAGCATGAAAATCACTTTAAACATGCTAATTTTAGCTCTAACACTGATAATCCACCTACAAATGTGAACTGACGTTCAAAAATAAAACATTTGAAAACTGACCATTTTCCACATTTCTGAAGCATGACGTAATAAGGGGGTGTTATCTCTTTTGTCGAAAATCAGCCGTTTTTGCTCGGACATTAAATGCCTCCAAATGGTATTTAATTAACTTCCCGAGCCCCTGGAAGCATGAAAATCACTTTAAACATGCTAATTTTAGCTCTAACACTGATGATCCACCTACAAATGTGAACTGACGTTCAAAAATAAAACATTTGAAAACGGACCATTTTCCACATTTCTGAAGCATGACGTAATGGGGGGGTGTTATCTCTTTTGTTGAAAATCAGCCGTTTTTGCTCGAACATTAAATGCCTCCAAATGGTATTTAATTAACTTCCCGAGCCCCTGGAAGCATGAAAATCACTTTAAACATGCTAATTTTAGCTCTAACACTGATGATCCACCTACAAATGTGAACTGACGTTCAAAAATAAAACATTTGAAAACGGACCATTTTCCACATTTCTGAAGCATGACGTAATGGGGGGGTGTTATCTCTTTTGTCGAAAATCAGCCGTTTTTGCTCTAACATTAAATGCCTCCAAATGGTATTTAATTAACTTCCCGAGCCCCTGGAAGCATGAAAATCACTTTAAACATGCTAATTTTAGCTCTAACACTGATGATCCACCTACAAATGTGAACTGACGTTCAAAAATAAAACATTTGAAAACGGACCATTTTCCACATTTCTGAAGCATGACGTAATGGGGGGGTGTTATCTCTTTTGTTGAAAATCAGCCGTTTTTGCTCGAACATTAAAATCATCCAAATGGTATTTAATTAACTTCCCGGGGTGAAGAAACCCTTTTTGAGAACTCAGAGTGAGTAAATTGGCCATTTTCATGCACTTTTAACCATTCCATAAATCTTGTGTTTTGGGGCCTGGAAGCATGAAAATCACTTTAAACATGCTAATTTTAGCTCTAACACTGATGATCCACCTACAAATGTGAACTGACGTTCAAAAATAAAACATTTGAAAACTGACCATTTTCCACATTTCTGAAGCATGACGTAATGGGGGGGTGTTATCTCTTTTGTCGAAAATCAGCCGTTTTTTCTCGAACATTAAATGCCTCCAAATGGTATTTAATTAACTTCCCGGGGTGAAGAAACCCTTTTTGAGAACTCAGAGTGAGTAAATTGGCCATTTTCATGCACTTTTAACCATTCCATAAATCTTGTGTTTTGGGCCCCTGGAAGCATGAAAATCACTTTAAAAATGCTAATTTTAGCTCTAACACTGATGATCCACCTACAAATGTGAACTGACGTTCAAAAATAAAACATTTGAAAACGGACCATTTTCCACATTTCTGAAGCATGACGTAATGGGGGGGTGTTATCTCTTTTGTCGAAAATCAGCCGTTTTTGCTCGAACATTAAATACATCCAAATGGTATTTAATTAACTTCCCGAGCCCCTGGAAGCATGAAAATCACTTTAAACATGCTAATTTTAGCTCTAACACTGATGATCCACCTACAAATGTGAACTGACGTTCAAAAATAAAACATTTGAAAACTGACCATTTTCCACATTTCTGAAGCATGACGTAATGGGGGGGTGTTATCTCTTTTGTCGAAAATCAGCCGTTTTTGCTCGAACATTAAATGCCTCCAAATGGTATTTAATTAACTTCCCGAGCCCCTGGAAGCATGAAAATCACTTTAAACATGCTAATTTTAGCTCTAACACTGATGATCCACCTACAAATGTGAACTGACGTTCAAAAATAAAACATTTGAAAACTGACCATTTTCCACATTTCTGAAGCATGACGTAATGGGGGGTGTTATCTCTTTTGTCGAAAATCAGCCGTTTTTGCTCGAACATTAAATGCCTCCAAATGGTATTTAATTAACTTCCCGAGCCCCTGGAAGCATGAAAATCACTTTAAACATGCTAATTTTAGCTCTAACACTGATGATCCACCTACAAATGTGAACTGACGTTCAAAAATAAAACATTTGAAAACGGACCATTTTCCACATTTCTGAAGCATGACGTAATGGGGGGGTGTTATCTCTTTTGTCGAAAATCAGCCGTTTTTGCTCTAACATTAAATGCCTCCAAATGGTATTTAATTAACTTCCCGAGCCCCTGGAAGCATGAAAATCACTTTAAACATGCTAATTTTAGCTCTAACACTGATGATCCACCTACAAATGTGAACTGACGTTCAAAAATAAAACATTTGAAAACTGACCATTTTCCACATTTCTGAAGCATGACGTAATGGGGGGTGTTATCTCTTTTGTCGAAAATCAGCCGTTTTTGCTCGAACATTAAAATCCTCCAAATGGTATTTAATTAACTTCCCGGGGTGAAGAAACCCTTTTTGAGAACTCAGAGTGAGTAAATTGGCCATTTTCATGCACTTTTAACCATTCCATAAATCTTGTGTTTTGGGCCCCTGGAAGCATGAAAATCACTTTAAACATGCTAATTTTAGCTCTAACACTGATGATCCACCTACAAATGTGAACTGACGTTCAAAAATAAAACATTTGAAAACGGACCATTTTCCACATTTCTGAAGCATGACGTTATAAGGGGGTGTTATCTCTTTTGTCGAAAATCAGCCGTTTTTGCTTGAACATTAAATGCCTCCAAATGGTATTTAATTAACTTCCCGGGGTGAAGAAACCCTTTTTGAGAACTCAGAGTGAGTAAATTGGCCATTTTCATGCACTTTTAACCATTCCATAAATCTTGTGTTTTGGGCCCCTGGAAGCATGAAAATCACTTTAAACATGCTAATTTTAGCTCTAACACTGATGATCCACCTACAAATGTGAACTGACGTTCAAAAATAAAACATTTGAAAACGGACCATTTTCCACATTTCTGAAGCATGACGTAATGGGGGGGTGTTATCTCTTTTGTCGAAAATCAGCCGTTTTTGCTCGAACATTAAATGCCTCCAAATGTTATTTAATTAACTTCCCGGGGTGAAGAAACCCTTTTTGAGAACTCAGAGTGAGTAAATTGGCCATTTTCATGCACTTTTAACCATTCCATAAATCTTGTGTTTTGGGCCCCTGGAAGCATGAAAATCACTTTAAACATGCTAATTTTAGCTCTAACACTGATGATCCACCTACAAATGTGAACTGACGTTCAAAAATAAAACATTTGAAAACGGACCATTTTCCACATTTCTGAAGCATGACGTAATGGGGGGGTGTTATCTCTTTTGTCGAAAATCAGCCGTTTTTGCTCTAACATTAAATGCCTCCAAATGGTATTTAATTAACTTCCCGAGCCCCTGGAAGCATGAAAATCACTTTAAACATGCTAATTTTAGCTCTAACACTGATGATCCACCTACAAATGTGAACTGACGTTCAAAAATAAAACATTTGAAAACGGACCATTTTCCACATTTCTGAAGCATGACGTAATGGGGGGGTGTTATCTCTTTTGTTGAAAATCAGCCGTTTTTGCTCGAACATTAAAATCATCCAAATGGTATTTAATTAACTTCCCGGGGTGAAGAAACCCTTTTTGAGAACTCAGAGTGAGTAAATTGGCCATTTTCATGCACTTTTAACCATTCCATAAATCTTGTGTTTTGGGGCCTGGAAGCATGAAAATCACTTTAAACATGCTAATTTTAGCTCTAACACTGATGATCCACCTACAAATGTGAACTGACGTTCAAAAATAAAACATTTGAAAACTGACCATTTTCCACATTTCTGAAGCATGACGTAATGGGGGGGTGTTATCTCTTTTGTTGAAAATCAGCCGTTTTTGCTCGAACATTAAAATCATCCAAATGGTATTTAATTAACTTCCCGGGGTGAAGAAACCCTTTTTGAGAACTCAGAGTGAGTAAATTGGCCATTTTCATGCACTTTTAACCATTCCATAAATCTTGTGTTTTGGGGCCTGGAAGCATGAAAATCACTTTAAACATGCTAATTTTAGCTCTAACACTGATGATCCACCTACAAATGTGAACTGACGTTCAAAAATAAAACATTTGAAAACTGACCATTTTCCACATTTCTGAAGCATGACGTAATGGGGGGGTGTTATCTCTTTTGTCGAAAATCAGCCGTTTTTTCTCGAACATTAAATGCCTCCAAATGGTATTTAATTAACTTCCCGGGGTGAAGAAACCCTTTTTGAGAACTCAGAGTGAGTAAATTGGCCATTTTCATGCACTTTTAACCATTCCATAAATCTTGTGTTTTGGGCCCCTGGAAGCATGAAAATCACTTTAAAAATGCTAATTTTAGCTCTAACACTGATGATCCACCTACAAATGTGAACTGACGTTCAAAAATAAAACATTTGAAAACGGACCATTTTCCACATTTCTGAAGCATGACGTAATGGGGGGGTGTTATCTCTTTTGTCGAAAATCAGCCGTTTTTGCTCGAACATTAAATACATCCAAATGGTATTTAATTAACTTCCCGAGCCCCTGGAAGCATGAAAATCACTTTAAACATGCTAATTTTAGCTCTAACACTGATGATCCACCTACAAATGTGAACTGACGTTCAAAAATAAAACATTTGAAAACTGACCATTTTCCACATTTCTGAAGCATGACGTAATGGGGGGGTGTTATCTCTTTTGTCGAAAATCAGCCGTTTTTGCTCGAACATTAAATGCCTCCAAATGGTATTTAATTAACTTCCCGAGCCCCTGGAAGCATGAAAATCACTTTAAACATGCTAATTTTAGCTCTAACACTGATGATCCACCTACAAATGTGAACTGACGTTCAAAAATAAAACATTTGAAAACTGACCATTTTCCACATTTCTGAAGCATGACGTAATGGGGGGTGTTATCTCTTTTGTCGAAAATCAGCCGTTTTTGCTCGAACATTAAATGCCTCCAAATGGTATTTAATTAACTTCCCGAGCCCCTGGAAGCATGAAAATCACTTTAAACATGCTAATTTTAGCTCTAACACTGATGATCCACCTACAAATGTGAACTGACGTTCAAAAATAAAACATTTGAAAACGGACCATTTTCCACATTTCTGAAGCATGACGTAATGGGGGGGTGTTATCTCTTTTGTCGAAAATCAGCCGTTTTTGCTCTAACATTAAATGCCTCCAAATGGTATTTAATTAACTTCCCGAGCCCCTGGAAGCATGAAAATCACTTTAAACATGCTAATTTTAGCTCTAACACTGATGATCCACCTACAAATGTGAACTGACGTTCAAAAATAAAACATTTGAAAACTGACCATTTTCCACATTTCTGAAGCATGACGTAATGGGGGGTGTTATCTCTTTTGTCGAAAATCAGCCGTTTTTGCTCGAACATTAAAATCCTCCAAATGGTATTTAATTAACTTCCCGGGGTGAAGAAACCCTTTTTGAGAACTCAGAGTGAGTAAATTGGCCATTTTCATGCACTTTTAACCATTCCATAAATCTTGTGTTTTGGGCCCCTGGAAGCATGAAAATCACTTTAAACATGCTAATTTTAGCTCTAACACTGATGATCCACCTACAAATGTGAACTGACGTTCAAAAATAAAACATTTGAAAACGGACCATTTTCCACATTTCTGAAGCATGACGTTATAAGGGGGTGTTATCTCTTTTGTCGAAAATCAGCCGTTTTTGCTTGAACATTAAATGCCTCCAAATGGTATTTAATTAACTTCCCGGGGTGAAGAAACCCTTTTTGAGAACTCAGAGTGAGTAAATTGGCCATTTTCATGCACTTTTAACCATTCCATAAATCTTGTGTTTTGGGCCCCTGGAAGCATGAAAATCACTTTAAACATGCTAATTTTAGCTCTAACACTGATGATCCACCTACAAATGTGAACTGACGTTCAAAAATAAAACATTTGAAAACGGACCATTTTCCACATTTCTGAAGCATGACGTAATGGGGGGGTGTTATCTCTTTTGTCGAAAATCAGCCGTTTTTGCTCGAACATTAAATGCCTCCAAATGTTATTTAATTAACTTCCCGGGGTGAAGAAACCCTTTTTGAGAACTCAGAGTGAGTAAATTGGCCATTTTCATGCACTTTTAACCATTCCATAAATCTTGTGTTTTGGGCCCCTGGAAGCATGAAAATCACTTTAAACATGCTAATTTTAGCTCTAACACTGATGATCCACCTACAAATGTGAACTGACGTTCAAAAATAAAACATTTGAAAACGGACCATTTTCCACATTTCTGAAGCATGACGTAATGGGGGGGTGTTATCTCTTTTGTCGAAAATCAGCCGTTTTTGCTCTAACATTAAATGCCTCCAAATGGTATTTAATTAACTTCCCGAGCCCCTGGAAGCATGAAAATCACTTTAAACATGCTAATTTTAGCTCTAACACTGATGATCCACCTACAAATGTGAACTGACGTTCAAAAATAAAACATTTGAAAACGGACCATTTTCCACATTTCTGAAGCATGACGTAATGGGGGGGTGTTATCTCTTTTGTTGAAAATCAGCCGTTTTTGCTCGAACATTAAAATCATCCAAATGGTATTTAATTAACTTCCCGGGGTGAAGAAACCCTTTTTGAGAACTCAGAGTGAGTAAATTGGCCATTTTCATGCACTTTTAACCATTCCATAAATCTTGTGTTTTGGGGCCTGGAAGCATGAAAATCACTTTAAACATGCTAATTTTAGCTCTAACACTGATGATCCACCTACAAATGTGAACTGACGTTCAAAAATAAAACATTTGAAAACTGACCATTTTCCACATTTCTGAAGCATGACGTAATGGGGGGGTGTTATCTCTTTTGTCGAAAATCAGCCGTTTTTTCTCGAACATTAAATGCCTCCAAATGGTATTTAATTAACTTCCCGGGGTGAAGAAACCCTTTTTGAGAACTCAGAGTGAGTAAATTGGCCATTTTCATGCACTTTTAACCATTCCATAAATCTTGTGTTTTGGGCCCCTGGAAGCATGAAAATCACTTTAAAAATGCTAATTTTAGCTCTAACACTGATGATCCACCTACAAATGTGAACTGACGTTCAAAAATAAAACATTTGAAAACGGACCATTTTCCACATTTCTGAAGCATGACGTAATGGGGGGGTGTTATCTCTTTTGTCGAAAATCAGCCGTTTTTGCTCGAACATTAAATACATCCAAATGGTATTTAATTAACTTCCCGAGCCCCTGGAAGCATGAAAATCACTTTAAACATGCTAATTTTAGCTCTAACACTGATGATCCACCTACAAATGTGAACTGACGTTCAAAAATAAAACATTTGAAAACTGACCATTTTCCACATTTCTGAAGCATGACGTAATGGGGGGGTGTTATCTCTTTTGTCGAAAATCAGCCGTTTTTGCTCGAACATTAAATGCCTCCAAATGGTATTTAATTAACTTCCCGAGCCCCTGGAAGCATGAAAATCACTTTAAACATGCTAATTTTAGCTCTAACACTGATGATCCACCTACAAATGTGAACTGACGTTCAAAAATAAAACATTTGAAAACTGACCATTTTCCACATTTCTGAAGCATGACGTAATGGGGGGTGTTATCTCTTTTGTCGAAAATCAGCCGTTTTTGCTCGAACATTAAATGCCTCCAAATGGTATTTAATTAACTTCCCGAGCCCCTGGAAGCATGAAAATCACTTTAAACATGCTAATTTTAGCTCTAACACTGATGATCCACCTACAAATGTGAACTGACGTTCAAAAATAAAACATTTGAAAACGGACCATTTTCCACATTTCTGAAGCATGACGTAATGGGGGGGTGTTATCTCTTTTGTCGAAAATCAGCCGTTTTTGCTCTAACATTAAATGCCTCCAAATGGTATTTAATTAACTTCCCGAGCCCCTGGAAGCATGAAAATCACTTTAAACATGCTAATTTTAGCTCTAACACTGATGATCCACCTACAAATGTGAACTGACGTTCAAAAATAAAACATTTGAAAACTGACCATTTTCCACATTTCTGAAGCATGACGTAATGGGGGGTGTTATCTCTTTTGTCGAAAATCAGCCGTTTTTGCTCGAACATTAAAATCCTCCAAATGGTATTTAATTAACTTCCCGGGGTGAAGAAACCCTTTTTGAGAACTCAGAGTGAGTAAATTGGCCATTTTCATGCACTTTTAACCATTCCATAAATCTTGTGTTTTGGGCCCCTGGAAGCATGAAAATCACTTTAAACATGCTAATTTTAGCTCTAACACTGATGATCCACCTACAAATGTGAACTGACGTTCAAAAATAAAACATTTGAAAACGGACCATTTTCCACATTTCTGAAGCATGACGTTATAAGGGGGTGTTATCTCTTTTGTCGAAAATCAGCCGTTTTTGCTTGAACATTAAATGCCTCCAAATGGTATTTAATTAACTTCCCGGGGTGAAGAAACCCTTTTTGAGAACTCAGAGTGAGTAAATTGGCCATTTTCATGCACTTTTAACCATTCCATAAATCTTGTGTTTTGGGCCCCTGGAAGCATGAAAATCACTTTAAACATGCTAATTTTAGCTCTAACACTGATGATCCACCTACAAATGTGAACTGACGTTCAAAAATAAAACATTTGAAAACGGACCATTTTCCACATTTCTGAAGCATGACGTAATGGGGGGGTGTTATCTCTTTTGTCGAAAATCAGCCGTTTTTGCTCGAACATTAAATGCCTCCAAATGTTATTTAATTAACTTCCCGGGGTGAAGAAACCCTTTTTGAGAACTCAGAGTGAGTAAATTGGCCATTTTCATGCACTTTTAACCATTCCATAAATCTTGTGTTTTGGGCCCCTGGAAGCATGAAAATCACTTTAAACATGCTAATTTTAGCTCTAACACTGATGATCCACCTACAAATGTGAACTGACGTTCAAAAATAAAACATTTGAAAACGGACCATTTTCCACATTTCTGAAGCATGACGTAATGGGGGGGTGTTATCTCTTTTGTCGAAAATCAGCCGTTTTTGCTCGAACATTAAATGCCTCCAAATGGTATTTAATTAACTTCCCGGGGTGAAGAAACCCTTTTTGAGAACTCAGAGTGAGTAAATTGGCCATTTTCATGCACTTTTAACCATTCCATAAATCTTGTGTTTTGGGCCCCTGGAAGCATGAAAATCACTTTAAACATGCTAATTTTAGCTCTAACACTGATGATCCACCTACAAATGTGAACTGACGTTCAAAAATAAAACATTTGAAAACGGACCATTTTCCACATTTCTGAAGCATGACGTAATGGGGGGGTGTTATCTCTTTTGTCGAAAATCAGCCGTTTTTGCTCGAACATTAAATGCCTCAAATGGTATTTAATTAACTTCCCGAGCCCCTGGAAGCATGAAAATCACTTTAAACATGCTAATTTTAGCTCTAACACTGATGATCCACCTACAAATGTGAACTGACGTTCAAAAATAAAACATTTGAAAACGGACCATTTTCCTCATTTCTGAAGCATGACGTAATGGGGGGGTGTTATCTCTTTTGTCGAAAATCAGCCGTTTTTGCTCGAACATTAAATGCCTCCAAATGGTATTTAATTAACTTCCCGAGCCCCTGGAAGCATGAAAATCACTTTAAACATGCTAATTTTAGCTCTAACACTGATGATCCACCTACAAATGTGAACTGACGTTCAAAAATAAAACATTTGAAAACGGACCATTTTCCACATTTCTGAAGCATGACGTAATGGGGGGGTGTTATCTCTTTTGTCGAAAATCAGCCGTTTTTGCTCGAACATTAAATGCCTCCAAATGGTATTTAATTAACTTCCCGAGCCCCTGGAAGCATGAAAATCACCTTAAACATGCTAATTTTAGCTCTAACACTGATGATCCACCTACAAATGTGAACTGACGTTCAAAAATAAAACATTTGAAAACGGACCATTTTCCACATTTCTGAAGCATGACGTAATGGGGGGGTGTTATCTCTTTTGTCGAAAATCAGCCGTTTTTGCTCGAACATTAAAATCCTCCAAATGGTATTTAATTAACTTCCCGGGGTGAAGAAACCCTTTTTGAGAACTCAGAGTGAGTAAATTGGCCATTTTCATGCACTTTTAACCATTCCATAAATCTTGTGTTTTGGGGCCTGGAAGCATGAAAATCACTTTAAACATGCTAATTTTAGCTCTAACACTGATGATCCACCTACAAATGTGAACTGACGTTCAAAAATAAAACATTTGAAAACGGACCATTTTCCACATTTCTGAAGCATGACGTAATGGGGGGGTGTTATCTCTTTTGTCGAAAATCAGCCGTTTTTGCTCGAACATTAAATGCCTCCAAATGGTATTTAATTAACTTCCCGAGCCCCTGGAAGCATGAAAATCACTTTAAACATGCTAATTTTAGCTCTAACACTGATGATCCACCTACAAATGTGAACTGACGTTCAAAAATAAAACATTTGAAAACTGACCATTTTCCACATTTCTGAAGCATGACGTAATGGGGGGGTGTTATCTCTTTTGTCGAAAATCAGCCGTTTTTGCTCGAACATTAAATGCCTCCAAATGGTATTTAATTAACTTCCCGGGGTGAAGAAACCCTTTTTGAAAACTCAGAGTGAGTAAATTGGCCATTTTCATGCACTTTTAACCATTCCATAAATCTTCTGTTTTGGGCCCCTGGAAGCATGAAAATCACTTTAAACATGCTAATTTTAGCTCTAACACTGATGATCCACCTACAAATGTGTACTGACGTTCAAAAATAAAACATTTGAAAACGGACCATTTTCCACATTTCTGAAGCATGACGTAATGGGGGGGTGTTATCTCTTTTGTCGAAAATCAGCCGTTTTTGCTCGAACATTAAATACATCCAAATGGTATTTAATTAACTTCCTGAGCCCCTGGAAGCATGAAAATCACTTTAAACATGCTAATTTTAGCTCTAACACTGATAATCCACCTACAAATGTGAACTGACGTTCAAAAATAAAACATTTGAAAACTGACCATTTTCCACATTTCTGAAGCATGACGTAATAAGGGGGTGTTATCTCTTTTGTCGAAAATCAGCCGTTTTTGCTCGAACATTAAATGCCTCCAAATGGTATTTAATTAACTTCCCGAGCCCCTGGAAGCATGAAAATCACTTTAAACATGCTAATTTTAGCTCTAACACTGATGATCCACCTACAAATGTGAACTGACGTTCAAAAATAAAACATTTGAAAACGGACCATTTTCCACATTTCTGAAGCATGACGTAATGGGGGGTGTTATCTCTTTTGTCGAAAATCAGCCGTTTTTGCTCGAACATTAAATGCCTCCAAATGGTATTTAATTAACTTCCCGAGCCCCTGGAAGCATGAAAATCACTTTAAACATGCTAATTTTAGCTCTAACACTGATGATCCACCTACAAATGTGAACTGACGTTCAAAAATAAAACATTTGAAAACGGACCATTTTCCACATTTCTGAAGCATGACGTAATGGGGGGGTGTTATCTCTTTTGTCGAAAATCAGCCGTTTTTGCTCTAACATTAAATGCCTCCAAATGGTATTTAATTAACTTCCCGAGCCCCTGGAAGCATGAAAATCACTTTAAACATGCTAATTTTAGCTCTAACACTGATGATCCACCTACAAATGTGAACTGACGTTCAAAAATAAAACATTTGAAAACGGACCATTTTCCACATTTCTGAAGCATGACGTAATGGGGGGTGTTATCTCTTTTGTCGAAAATCAGCCGTTTTTGCTCGAACATTAAAATCCTCCAAATGGTATTTAATTAACTTCCCGGGGTGAAGAAACCCTTTTTGAGAACTCAGAGTGAGTAAATTGGCCATTTTCATGCACTTTTAACCATTCCATAAATCTTGTGTTTTGGGCCCCTGGAAGCATGAAAATCACTTTAAACATGCTAATTTTAGCTCTAACACTGATGATCCACCTACAAATGTGAACTGACGTTCAAAAATAAAACATTTGAAAACGGACCATTTTCCACATTTCTGAAGCATGACGTTATAAGGGGGTGTTATCTCTTTTGTCGAAAATC
Organism: Lissotriton vulgaris; assembly: GCF_964263255.1. Lineage (NCBI taxonomy): Eukaryota > Metazoa > Chordata > Amphibia > Caudata > Salamandridae > Lissotriton > Lissotriton vulgaris. Next base: position 179,617 of record NW_028248246.1, on the reverse strand, counting down.
AGCCGTTTTTGCTCGAACATTAAATGCCTCCAAATGGTATTTAATTAACTTCCCGAGCCCCTGGAAGCATGAAAATCACTTTAAACATGCTAATTTTAGCTCTAACACTGATGATCCACCTACATATGTGAACTGACGTTCAAAAATAAAACATTTGAAAACGGACCATTTTCCACATTTCTGAAGCATGACGTAATGGGGGGGTGTTATCTCTTTTGTCGAAAATCAGCCGTTTTTGCTCTAACATTAAATGCCTCCAAATGGTATTTAATTAACTTCCCGGGGTGAAGAAACCCTTTTTGAGAACTCAGAGTGAGTAAATTGGCCATTTTCATGCACTTTTAACCATTCCATAAATCTTGTGTTTTGGGCCCCTGGAAGCATGGAAATCACTTTAAACATGCTAATTTTAGCTCTAACACTGATGATGCACCTACAAATGTGAACTGACGTTCAAAAATAAAACATTTGAAAACGGACCATTTTCCACATTTCTGAAGCATGACGTAATGGGGGGGTGTTATCTCTTTTGTCGAAAATCAGCCGTTTTTGCTCTAACATTAAATGCCTCCAAATGGTATTTAATTAACTTCCCGAGCCCCTGGAAGCATGAAAATCACTTTAAACATGCTAATTTTAGCTCTAACACTGATGATCCACCTACAAATGTGAACTGACGTTCAAAAATAAAACATTTGAAAACGGACCATTTTCCACATTTCTGAAGCATGACGTAATGGGGGGGTGTTATCTCTTTTGTCGAAAATCAGCCGTTTTTGCTCTAACATTAAATGCCTCCAAATGGTATTTAATTAACTTCCCGAGCCCCTGGAAGCATGAAAATCACTTTAAACATGCTAATTTTAGCTCTAACACTGATGATCCACCTACAAATGTGAACTGACGTTCAAAAATAAAACATTTGAAAACGGACCATTTTCCACATTTCTGAAGCATGACATAATGGGGGGGTGTTATCTCTTTTGTCGAAAATCAGCCGTTTTTGCTCGAACATTAAAATCCTCCAAATGGTATTTAATTAACTTCCCGGGGTGAAGAAACCCTTTTTGAGAACTCAGAGTGAGTAAATTGGCCATTTTCATGCACTTTTAACCATTCCATAAATCTTGTGTTTTGGGGCCTGGAAGCATGAAAATCACTTTAAACATGCTAATTTTAGCTCTAACACTGATGATCCACCTACAAATGTGAACTGATGTTCAAAAATAAAACATTTGAAAACGGACCATTTTCCACATTTCTGAAGCATGACGTAATGGGGGGGTGTTATCTCTTTTGTCGAAAATCAGCCGTTTTTGCTCGAACATTAAATGCCTCCAAATGGTATTTAATTAACTTCCCGAGCCCCTGGAAGCATGAAAATCACTTTAAACATGCTAATTTTAGCTCTAACACTGATGATCCACCTACAAATGTGAACTGACGTTCAAAAATAAAACATTTGAAAACGGACCATTTTCCACATTTCTGAAGCATGACGTAATGGGGGGGTGTTATCTCTTTTGTCGAAAATCAGCCGTTTTTGCTCGAACATTAAATGCCTCCAAATGGTATTTAATTAACTTCCCGAGCCCCTGGAAGCATGAAAATCACTTTAAACATGCTAATTTTAGCTCTAACACTGATGATCCACCTACAAATGTGAACTGACGTTCAAAAATAAAACGTTTGAAAACGGACCATTTTCCACATTTCTGAAGCATGACGTAATGGGGGGGTGTTATCTCTTTTGTCGAAAATCAGCCGTTTTTGCTCTAACATTAAATGCCTCCAAATGGTATTTAATTAACTTCCCGAGCCCCTGGAAGCATGAAAATCACTTTAAACATGCTAATTTTAGCTCTAACACTGATGATCCACCTACAAATGTGAACTGACGTTCAAAAATAAAACATTTGAAAACGGACCATTTTCCACATTTCTGAAGCATGACGTAATGGGGGGGTGTTATCTCTTTTGTCGAAAATCAGCCGTTTTTGCTCGAACATTAAATGCCTCCAAATGGTATTTAATTAACTTCCCGAGCCCCTGGAAGCATGAAAATCACTTTAAACATGCTAATTTTAGCTCTAACACTGATGATCCACCTACATATGTGAACTGACGTTCAAAAATAAAACATTTGAAAACGGACCATTTTCCACATTTCTGAAGCATGACGTAATGGGGGGGTGTTATCTCTTTTGTCGAAAATCAGCCGTTTTTGCTCTAACATTAAATGCCTCCAAATGGTATTTAATTAACTTCCCGGGGTGAAGAAACCCTTTTTGAGAACTCAGAGTGAGTAAATTGGCCATTTTCATGCACTTTTAACCATTCCATAAATCTTGTGTTTTGGGCCCCTGGAAGCATGGAAATCACTTTAAACATGCTAATTTTAGCTCTAACACTGATGATGCACCTACAAATGTGAACTGACGTTCAAAAATAAAACATTTGAAAACGGACCATTTTCCACATTTCTGAAGCATGACGTAATGGGGGGGTGTTATCTCTTTTGTCGAAAATCAGCCGTTTTTGCTCGAACATTAAATGCCTCCAAATGGTATTTAATTAACTTCCCGAGCCCCTGGAAGCATGAAAATCACTTTAAACATGCTAATTTTAGCTCTAACACTGATGATCCACCTACAAATGTGAACTGACGTTCAAAAATAAAACATTTGAAAACGGACCATTTTCCACATTTCTGAAGCATGACGTAATGGGGGGGTGTTATCTCTTTTGTCGAAAATCAGCCGTTTTTGCTCGAACATTAAAATCCTCCAAATGGTATTTAATTAACTTCCCGGGGTGAAGAAACCCTTTTTGAGAACTCAGAGTGAGTAAATTGGCCATTTTCATGCACTTTTAACCATTCCATAAATCTTGTGTTTTGGGGCCTGGAAGCATGAAAATCACTTTAAACATGCTAATTTTAGCTCTAACACTGATGATCCACCTACAAATGTGAACTGATGTTCAAAAATAAAACATTTGAAAACGGACCATTTTCCACATTTCTGAAGCATGACGTAATGGGGGGGTGTTATCTCTTTTGTCGAAAATCAGCCGTTTTTGCTCGAACATTAAATGCCTCCAAATGGTATTTAATTAACTTCCCGAGCCCCTGGAAGCATGAAAATCACTTTAAACATGCTAATTTTAGCTCTAACACTGATGATCCACCTACAAATGTGAACTGACGTTCAAAAATAAAACATTTGAAAACGGACCATTTTCCACATTTCTGAAGCATGACGTAATGGGGGGGTGTTATCTCTTTTGTCGAAAATCAGCCGTTTTTGCTCGAACATTAAATGCCTCCAAATGGTATTTAATTAACTTCCCGAGCCCCTGGAAGCATGAAAATCACTTTAAACATGCTAATTTTAGCTCTAACACTGATGATCCACCTACAAATGTGAACTGACGTTCAAAAATAAAACGTTTGAAAACGGACCATTTTCCACATTTCTGAAGCATGACGTAATGGGGGGGTGTTATCTCTTTTGTCGAAAATCAGCCGTTTTTGCTCTAACATTAAATGCCTCCAAATGGTATTTAATTAACTTCCCGAGCCCCTGGAAGCATGAAAATCACTTTAAACATGCTAATTTTAGCTCTAACACTGATGATCCACCTACAAATGTGAACTGACGTTCAAAAATAAAACATTTGAAAACGGACCATTTTCCACATTTCTGAAGCATGACGTAATGGGGGGGTGTTATCTCTTTTGTTGAAAATCAGCCGTTTTTGCTCGAACATTAAAATCCTCCAAATGGTATTTAATTAACTTCCCGGGGTGAAGAAACCCTTTTTGAGAACTCAGAGTGAGTAAATTGGCCATTTTCATGCACTTTTAACCATTCCATAAATCTTGTGTTTTGGGGCCTGGAAGCATGAAAATCACTTTAAACATGCTAATTTTAGTTCTAACACTGATGATCCACCTACAAATGTGAACTGACGTTCAAAAATAAAACATTTGAAAACGGACCATTTTCCACATTTCTGAAGCATGACGTAATGGGGGGGTGTTATCTCTTTTGTCGAAAATCAGCCGTTTTTGCTCGAACATTAAATGCCTCCAAATGGTATTTAATTAACTTCCCGGGGTGAAGAAACCCTTTTTGAGAACTCAGAGTGAGTAAATTGGCCATTTTCATGCACTTTTAACCATTCCATAAATCTTCTGTTTTGGGCCCCTGGAAGCATGAAAATCACTTTAAACATGCTAATTTTAGCTCTAACACTGATGATCCACCTACAAATGTGAACTGACGTTCAAAAATAAAACATTTGAAAACGGACCATTTTCCACATTTCTGAAGCATGACGTAATGGGGGGGTGTTATCTCTTTTGTCGAAAATCAGCCGTTTTTGCTCGAACATTAAATACATCCAAATGGTATTTAATTAACTTCCCGAGCCCCTGGAAGCATGAAAATCACTTTAAACATGCTAATTTTAGCTCTAACACTGATAATCCACCTACAAATGTGAACTGACGTTCAAAAATAAAACATTTGAAAACTGACCATTTTCCACATTTCTGAAGCATGACGTAATAAGGGGGTGTTATCTCTTTTGTCGAAAATCAGCCGTTTTTGCTCGAACATTAAATGCCTCCAAATGGTATTTAATTAACTTCCCGAGCCCCTGGAAGCATGAAAATCACTTTAAACATGCTAATTTTAGCTCTAACACTGATGATCCACCTACAAATGTGAACTGACGTTCAAAAATAAAACATTTGAAAACGGACCATTTTCCACATTTCTGAAGCATGACGTAATGGGGGGTGTTATCTCTTTTGTCGAAAATCAGCCGTTTTTGCTCGAACATTAAATGCCTCCAAATGGTATTTAATTAACTTCCCGAGCCCCTGGAAGCATGAAAATCACTTTAAACATGCTAATTTTAGCTCTAACACTGATGATCCACCTACAAATGTGAACTGACGTTCAAAAATAAAACATTTGAAAACGGACCATTTTCCACATTTCTGAAGCATGACGTAATGGGGGGGTGTTATCTCTTTTGTCGAAAATCAGCCGTTTTTGCTCTAACATTAAATGCCTCCAAATGGTATTTAATTAACTTCCCGAGCCCCTGGAAGCATGAAAATCACTTTAAACATGCTAATTTTAGCTCTAACACTGATGATCCACCTACAAATGTGAACTGACGTTCAAAAATAAAACATTTGAAAACGGACCATTTTCCACATTTCTGAAGCATGACGTAATAGGGGGTGTTATCTCTTTTGTCGAAAATCAGCCGTTTTTGCTCGAACATTAAAATCCTCCAAATGGTATTTAATTAACTTCCCGGGGTGAAGAAACCCTTTTTGAGAACTCAGAGTGAGTAAATTGGCCATTTTCATGCACTTTTAACCATTCCATAAATCTTGTGTTTTGGGCCCCTGGAAGCATGAAAATCACTTTAAACATGCTAATTTTAGCTCTAACACTGATGATCCACCTACAAATGTGAACTGACGTTCAAAAATAAAACATTTGAAAACGGACCATTTTCCACATTTCTGAAGCATGACGTTATAAGGGGGTGTTATCTCTTTTGTCGAAAATCAGCCGTTTTTGCTTGAACATTAAATGCCTCCAAATGGTATTTAATTAACTTTCCGGGGTGAAGAAACCCTTTTTGAGAACTCAGAGTGAGCAAATTGGCCATTTTCATGCACTTTTAACCATTCCATAAATCTTGTGTTTTGCGCCCCTGGAAGCATGAAAATCACTTTAAACATGCTAATTTTAGCTCTAACACTGATGATCCACCTACAAATGTGAACTGACGTTCAAAAATAAAACATTTGAAAACGGACCATTTTCCACATTTCTGAAGCATGACGTAATGGGGGGGTGTTATCTCTTTTGTCGAAAATCAGCCGTTTTTGCTCGAACATTAAATGCCTCCAAATGTTATTTAATTAACTTCCCGGGGTGAAGAAACCCTTTTTGAGAACTCAGAGTGAGTAAATTGGCCATTTTCATGCACTTTTAACCATTCCATAAATCTTGTGTTTTGGGCCCCTGGAAGCATGAAAATCACTTTAAACATGCTAATTTTAGCTCTAACACTGATGATCCACCTACAAATGTGAACTGACGTTCAAAAATAAAACATTTGAAAACGGACCATTTTCCACATTTCTGAAGCATGACGTAATGGGGGGGTGTTATCTCTTTTGTCGAAAATCAGCCGTTTTTGCTCTAACATTAAATGCCTCCAAATGGTATTTAATTAACTTCCCGGGGTGAAGAAACCCTTTTTGAGAACTCAGAGTGAGTAAATTGGCCATTTTCATGCACTTTTAACCATTCCATAAATCTTGTGTTTTGGGCCCCTGGAAGCATGAAAATCACTTTAAACATGCTAATTTTAGCTCTAACACTGATGATCCACCTACAAATGTGAACTGACGTTCAAAAATAAAACATTTGAAAACGGACCATTTTCCACATTTCTGAAGCATGACGTAATGGGGGGGTGTTATCTCTTTTGTCGAAAATCAGCCGTTTTTGCTCGAACATTAAATGCCTCAAATGGTATTTAATTAACTTCCCGAGCCCCTGGAAGCATGAAAATCACTTTAAACATGCTAATTTTAGCTCTAACACTGATGATCCACCTACAAATGTGAACTGACGTTCAAAAATAAAACATTTGAAAACGGACCATTTTCCTCATTTCTGAAGCATGACGTAATGGGGGGGTGTTATCTCTTTTGTCGAAAATCAGCCGTTTTTGCTCGAACATTAAATGCCTCCAAATGGTATTTAATTAACTTCCCGAGCCCCTGGAAGCATGAAAATCACTTTAAACATGCTAATTTTAGCTCTAACACTGATAATCCACCTACAAATGTGAACTGACGTTCAAAAATAAAACATTTGAAAACTGACCATTTTCCACATTTCTGAAGCATGACGTAATAAGGGGGTGTTATCTCTTTTGTCGAAAATCAGCCGTTTTTGCTCGAACATTAAATGCCTCCAAATGGTATTTAATTAACTTCCCGAGCCCCTGGAAGCATGAAAATCACTTTAAACATGCTAATTTTAGCTCTAACACTGATGATCCACCTACAAATGTGAACTGACGTTCAAAAATAAAACATTTGAAAACGGACCATTTTCCACATTTCTGAAGCATGACGTAATGGGGGGGTGTTATCTCTTTTGTCGAAAATCAGCCGTTTTTGCTCTAACATTAAATGCCTCCAAATGGTATTTAATTAACTTCCCGAGCCCCTGGAAGCATGAAAATCACTTTAAACATGCTAATTTTAGCTCTAACACTGATGATCCACCTACAAATGTGAACTGACGTTCAAAAATAAAACATTTGAAAACGGACCATTTTCCACATTTCTGAAGCATGACGTAATGGGGGGTGTTATCTCTTTTGTCGAAAATCAGCCGTTTTTGCTCGAACATTAAAATCCTCCAAATGGTATTTAATTAACTTCCCGGGGTGAAGAAACCCTTTTTGAGAACTCAGAGTGAGTAAATTGGCCATTTTCATGCACTTTTAACCATTCCATAAATCTTGTGTTTTGGGCCCCTGGAACCATGAAAATCACTTTAAACATGCTAATTTTAGCTCTAACACTGATGATCCACCTACAAATGTGAACTGACGTTCAAAAATAAAACATTTGAAAACGGACCATTTTCCACATTTCTGAAGCATGACGTTATAAGGGGGTGTTATCTCTTTTGTCGAAAATCAGCCGTTTTTGCTTGAACATTAAATGCCTCCAAATGGTATTTAATTAACTTCCCGGGGTGAAGAAACCCTTTTTGAGAACTCAGAGTGAGCAAATTGGCCATTTTCATGCACTTTTAACCATTCCATAAATCTTGTGTTTTGGGCCCCTGGAAGCATGAAAATCACTTTAAACATGCTAATTTTAGCTCTAACACTGATGATCCACCTACAAATGTGAACTGACGTTCAAAAATAAAACATTTGAAAACGGACCATTTTCCACATTTCTGAAGCATGACGTAATGGGGGGGTGTTATCTCTTTTGTCGAAAATCAGCCGTTTTTGCTCGAACATTAAATGCCTCCAAATGTTATTTAATTAACTTCCCGGGGTGAAGAAACCCTTTTTGAGAACTCAGAGTGAGTAAATTGGCCATTTTCATGCACTTTTAACCATTCCATAAATCTTGTGTTTTGGGCCCCTGGAAGCATGAAAATCACTTTAAACATGCTAATTTTAGCTCTAACACTGATGATCCACCTACAAATGTGAACTGACGTTCAAAAATAAAACATTTGAAAACGGACCATTTTCCACATTTCTGAAGCATGACGTAATGGGGGGGTGTTATCTCTTTTGTCGAAAATCAGCCGTTTTTGCTCTAACATTAAATGCCTCCAAATGGTATTTAATTAACTTCCCGGGGTGAAGAAACCCTTTTTGAGAACTCAGAGTGAGTAAATTGGCCATTTTCATGCACTTTTAACCATTCCATAAATCTTGTGTTTTGGGCCCCTGGAAGCATGAAAATCACTTTAAACATGCTAATTTTAGCTCTAACACTGATGATCCACCTACAAATGTGAACTGACGTTCAAAAATAAAACATTTGAAAACGGACCATTTTCCACATTTCTGAAGCATGACGTAATGGGGGGGTGTTATCTCTTTTGTCGAAAATCAGCCGTTTTTGCTCGAACATTAAATGCCTCAAATGGTATTTAATTAACTTCCCGAGCCCCTGGAAGCATGAAAATCACTTTAAACATGCTAATTTTAGCTCTAACACTGATGATCCACCTACAAATGTGAACTGACGTTCAAAAATAAAACATTTGAAAACGGACCATTTTCCTCATTTCTGAAGCATGACGGTAATGGGGGGGTGTTATCTCTTTTGTCGAAAATCAGCCGTTTTTGCTCGAACATTAAATGCCTCCAAATGGTATTTAATTAACTTCCCGAGCCCCTGGAAGCATGAAAATCACTTTAAACATGCTAATTTTAGCTCTAACACTGATGATCCACCTACAAATGTGAACTGACGTTCAAAAATAAAACATTTGAAAACGGACCATTTTCCACATTCTGAAGCATGACGTAATGGGGGGGTGTTATCTCTTTTGTCGAAAATCAGCCGTTTTTGCTCGAACATTAAATGCCTCCAAATGGTATTTAATTAACTTCCCGAGCCCCTGGAAGCATGAAAATCACTTTAAACATGCTAATTTTAGCTCTAACACTGATGATCCACCTACAAATGTGAACTGACGTTCAAAAATAAAACATTTGAAAACGGACCATTTTCCACATTTCTGAAGCATGACGTAATGGGGGGGTGTTATCTCTTTTGTCGAAAATCAGCCGTTTTTGCTCTAACATTAAATGCCTCCAAATGGTATTTAATTAACTTCCCGAGCCCCTGGAAGCATGAAAATCACTTTAAACATGCTAATTTTAGCTCTAACACTGATGATCCACCTACAAATGTGAACTGACGTTCAAAAATAAAACATTTGAAAACGGACCATTTTCCACATTTCTGAAGCATGACGTAATGGGGGGGTGTTATCTCTTTTGTCGAAAATCAGCCGTTTTTGCTCGAACATTAAAATCCTCCAAATGGTATTTAATTAACTTCCCGGGGTGAAGAAACCCTTTTTGAGAACTCAGAGTGAGTAAATTGGCCATTTTCATGCACTTTTAACCATTCCATAAATCTTGTGTTTTGGGGCCTGGAAGCATGAAAATCACTTTAAACATGCTAATTTTAGCTCTAACACTGATGATCCACCTACAAATGTGAACTGACGTTCAAAAATAAAACATTTGAAAACGGACCATTTTCCACATTTCTGAAGCATGACGTAATGGGGGGGTGTTATCTCTTTTGTCGAAAATCAGCCGTTTTTGCTCGAACATTAAATGCCTCCAAATGGTATTTAATTAACTTCCCGGGGTGAAGAAACCCTTTTTGAGAACTCAGAGTGAGTAAATTGGCCATTTTCATGCACTTTTAACCATTCCATAATTCTTGTGTTTTGGGCCCCTGGAAGCATGAAAATCACTTTAAACATGCTAATTTTAGCTCTAACACTGATGATCCACCTACAAATGTGAACTGACGTTCAAAAATAAAACATTTGAAAACGGACCATTTTCCACATTTCTGAAGCATGACGTAATGGGGGGGTGTTATCTCTTTTGTCGAAAATCAGCCGTTTTTGCTCGAACATTAAATACATCCAAATGGTATTTAATTAACTTCCCGAGCCCCTGGAAGCATGAAAATCACTTTAAACATGCTAATTTTAGCTCTAACACTGATGATCCACCTACAAATGTGAACTGACGTTCAAAAATAAAACATTTGAAAACGGACCATTTTCCACATTTCTGAAGCATGACGTAATGGGGGGGTGTTATCTCTTTTGTCGAAAATCAGCCGTTTTTGCTCGAACATTAAATGCCTCAAAATGGTATTTAATTAACTTCCCGAGCCCCTGGAAGCATGAAAATCACTTTAAACATGCTAATTTTAGCTCTAACACTGATGATCCACCTACAAATGTGAACTGACGTTCAAAAATAAAACATTTGAAAACGGACCATTTTCCACATTTCTGAAGCATGACGTAATGGGGGGGTGTTATCTCTTTTGTCGAAAATCAGCCGTTTTTGCTCGAACATTAAATGCCTCCAAATGGTATTTAATTAACTTCCCGAGCCCCTGGAAGCATGAAAATCACTTTAAACATGCTAATTTTAGCTCTAACACTGATTATCCACCTACAAATGTGAACTGACGTTCAAAAATAAAACATTTGAAAACGGACCATTTTCCACATTTCTGAAGCATGACGTAATGGGGGGGTGTTATCTCTTTTGTCGAAAATCAGCCGTTTTTGCTCTAACATTAAATGCCTCCAAATGGTATTTAATTAACTTCCCGAGCCCCTGGAAGCATGAAAATCACTTTAAACATGCTAATTTTAGCTCTAACACTGATGATCCACCTACAAATGTGAACTGACGTTCAAAAATAAAACATTTGAAAACGGACCATTTTCCACATTTCTGAAGCATGACGTAATGGGGGGTGTTATCTCTTTTGTCGAAAATCAGCCGTTTTTGCTCGAACATTAAAATCCTCCAAATGGTATTTAATTAACTTCCCGGGGTGAAGAAACCCTTTTTGAGAACTCAGAGTGAGTAAATTGGCCATTTTCATGCACTTTTAACCATTCCATAAATCTTGTGTTTTGGGCCCCTGGAAGCATGAAAATCACTTTAAACATGCTAATTTTAGCTCTAACACTGATGATCCACCTACAAATGTGAACTGACGTTCAAAAATAAAACATTTGAAAACGGACCATTTTCCACATTTCTGAAGCATGACGTAATGGGGGGGTGTTATCTCTTTTGTCGAAAATCAGCCGTTTTTGCTCGAACATTAAATGCCTCCAAATGGTATTTAATTAACTTCCCGAGCCCCTGGAAGCATGAAAATCACTTTAAACATGCTAATTTTAGCTCTAACACTGATGATCCACCTACAAATGTGAACTGACGTTCAAAAATAAAACATTTGAAAACGGACCATTTTCCACATTTCTGAAGCATGACGTAATGGGGGGGTGTTATCTCTTTTGTCGAAAATCAGCCGTTTTTGCTCTAACATTAAATGCCTCCAAATGGTATTTAATTAACTTCCCGAGCCCCTGGAAGCATGAAAATCACTTTAAACATGCTAATTTTAGCTCTAACACTGATGATCCACCTACAAATGTGAACTGACGTTCAAAAATAAAACATTTGAAAACGGACCATTTTCCACATTTCTGAAGCATGACGTAATGGGGGGGTGTTATCTCTTTTGTCGAAAATCAGCCGTTTTTGCTCGAACATTAAAATCCTCCAAATGGTATTTAATTAACTTCCCGGGGTGAAGAAACCCTTTTTGAGAACTCAGAGTGAGTAAATTGGCCATTTTCATGCACTTTTAACCATTCCATAAATCTTGTGTTTTGGGGCCTGGAAGCATGAAAATCACTTTAAACATGCTAATTTTAGCTCTAACACTGATGATCCACCTACAAATGTGAACTGACGTTCAAAAATAAAACATTTGAAAACGGACCATTTTCCACATTTCTGAAGCATGACGTAATGGGGGGGTGTTATCTCTTTTGTCGAAAATCAGCCGTTTTTGCTCGAACATTAAATGCCTCCAAATGGTATTTAATTAACTTCCCGGGGTGAAGAAACCCTTTTTGAGAACTCAGAGTGAGTAAATTGGCCATTTTCATGCACTTTTAACCATTCCATAAATCTTGTGTTTTGGGCCCCTGGAAGCATGAAAATCACTTTAAACATGCTAATTTTAGCTCTAACACTGATGATCCACCTACAAATGTGAACTGACGTTCAAAAATAAAACATTTGAAAACGGACCATTTTCCACATTTCTGAAGCATGACGTAATGGGGGGGTGTTATCTCTTTTGTCGAAAATCAGCCGTTTTTGCTCGAACATTAAATACATCCAAATGGTATTTAATTAACTTCCCGAGCCCCTGGAAGCATGAAAATCACTTTAAACATGCTAATTTTAGCTCTAACACTGATGATCCACCTACAAATGTGAACTGACGTTCAAAAATAAAACATTTGAAAACGGACCATTTTCCACATTTCTGAAGCATGACGTAATGGGGGGGTGTTATCTCTTTTGTCGAAAATCAGCCGTTTTTGCTCGAACATTAAATGCCTCCAAATGGTATTTAATTAACTTCCCGAGCCCCTGGAAGCATGAAAATCACTTTAAACATGCTAATTTTAGCTCTAACACTGATGATCCACCTACAAATGTGAACTGACGTTCAAAAATAAAACATTTGAAAACGGACCATTTTCCACATTTCTGAAGCATGACGTAATGGGGGGGTGTTATCTCTTTTGTCGAAAATCAGCCGTTTTTGCTCGAACATTAAATGCCTCCAAATGGTATTTAATTAACTTCCCGAGCCCCTGGAAGCATGAAAATCACTTTAAACATGCTAATTTTAGCTCTAACACTGATTATCCACCTACAAATGTGAACTGACGTTCAAAAATAAAACATTTGAAAACGGACCATTTTCCACATTTCTGAAGCATGACGTAATGGGGGGGTGTTATCTCTTGTCGAAAATCAGCCGTTTTTGCTCTAACATTAAATGCCTCCAAATGGTATTTAATTAACTTCCCGAGCCCCTGGAAGCATGAAAATCACTTTAAACATGCTAATTTTAGCTCTAACACTGATGATCCACCTACAAATGTGAACTGACGTTCAAAAATAAAACATTTGAAAACGGACCATTTTCCACATTTCTGAAGCATGACGTAATGGGGGGTGTTATCTCTTTTGTCGAAAATCAGCCGTTTTTGCTCGAACATTAAAATCCTCCAAATGGTATTTAATTAACTTCCCGGGGTGAAGAAACCCTTTTTGAGAACTCAGAGTGAGTAAATTGGCCATTTTCATGCACTTTTAACCATTCCATAAATCTTGTGTTTTGGGCCCCTGGAAGCATGAAAATCACTTTAAACATGCTAATTTTAGCTCTAACACTGATGATCCACCTACAAATGTGAACTGACGTTCAAAAATAAAACATTTGAAAACGGACCATTTTCCACATTTCTGAAGCATGACGTAATGGGGGGGTGTTATCTCTTTTGTCGAAAATCAGCCGTTTTTGCTCTAACATTAAATGCCTCCAAATGGTATTTAATTAACTTCCCGAGCCCCTGGAAGCATGAAAATCACTTTAAACATGCTAATTTTAGCTCTAACACTGATGATCCACCTACAAATGTGAACTGACGTTCAAAAATAAAACATTTGAAAACGGACCATTTTCCACATTTCTGAAGCATGACGTAATGGGGGGGTGTTATCTCTTTTGTCGAAAATCAGCCGTTTTTGCTCGAACATTAAATGCCTCCAAATGGTATTTAATTAACTTCCCGAGCCCCTGGAAGCATGAAAATCACTTTAAACATGCTAATTTTAGCTCTAACACTGATGATCCACCTACAAATGTGAACTGACGTTCAAAAATAAAACATTTGAAAACGGACCATTTTCCACATTTCTGAAGCATGACGTAATGGGGGGGTGTTATCTCTTTTGTGGAAAATCAGCCGTTTTTGCTCTAACATTAAATCCTCCAAATGGTATTTAATTAACTTCCCGGGGTGAAGAAACCCTTTTTGAGAACTCAGAGTGAGTAAATTGGCCATTTTCATGCACTTTTAACCATTCCATAAATCTTGTGTTTTGGGCCCCTGGAAGCATGAAAATCACTTTAAACATGCTAATTTTAGCTCTAACACTGATGATCCACCTACAAATGTGAACTGACGTTCAAAAATAAAACATTTGAAAACGGACCATTTTCCACATTTCTGAAGCATGACGTAATGGGGGGGTGTTATCTCTTTTGTCGAAAATCAGCCGTTTTTGCTCGAACATTAAATGCCTCCAAATGGTATTTAATTAACTTCCCGAGCCCCTGGAAGCATGAAAATCACTTTAAACATGCTAATTTTAGCTCTAACACTGATGATCCACCTACAAATGTGAACTGACGTTCAAAAATAAAACATTTGAAAACGGACCATTTTCCACATTTCTGAAGCATGACGTAATGGGGGGGTGTTATCTCTTTTGTCGAAAATCAGCCGTTTTTGCTCGAACATTAAATGCCTCCAAATGGTATTTAATTAACTTCCCGAGCCCCTGGAAGCATGAAAATCACTTTAAACATGCTAATTTTAGCTCTAACACTGATGATCCACCTACAAATGTGAACTGACGTTCAAAAATAAAACATTTGAAAACGGACCATTTTCCACATTTCTGAAGCATGACGTAATGGGGGGGTGTTATCTCTTTTGTCGAAAATCAGCCATTTTTGCTCGAACATTAAATGCCTCCAAATGGTATTTATTTCACTTCCCGAGCCCCTGGAAGCATGAAAATCACTTTAAACATGCTAATTTTAGCTCTAACACTGATGATCCACCTACAAATGTGAACTGACGTTCAAAAATAAAACATTTGAAAACGGACCATTTTCCACATTTCTGAAGCATGACGTAATGGGGGGGTGTTATCTCTTTTGTCGAAAATCAGCCGTTTTTGCTCGAACATTAAATGCCTCCAAATGGTATTTAAATAACTTCCCGAGCCCCTGGAAGCATGAAAATCACTTTAAACATGCTAATTTTAGCTCTAACACTGATGATCCACCTACAAATGTGAACTGACGTTCAAAAATAAAACATTTGAAAACGGACCATTTTCCACATTTCTGAAGCATGACGTAATGGGGGGGGTGTTATCTCTTTTGTCGAAAATCAGCCGTTTTTGCTCTAACATTAAATGCCTCCAAATGGTATTTAATTAACTTCCCGGGGTGAAGAAACCCTTTTTGAGAACTCAGAGTGAGTAAATTGGCCATTTTCATGCACTTTTAACCATTCCATAAATCTTGTGTTTTGGGCCCCTGGAAGCATGAAAATCACTTTAAACATGCTAATTTTAGCTCTAACACTGATGATCCACCTACAAATGTGAACTGACGTTCAAAAATAAAACATTTGAAAACGGACCATTTTCCACATTTCTGAAGCATGACGTAATGGGGGGGTGTTATCTCTTTTGTCGAAAATCAGCCGTTTTTGCTCGAACATTAAATGCCTCCAAATGGTATTTAATTAACTTCCCGGGGTGAAGAAACCCTTTTTGAGAACTCAGAGTGAGTAAATTGGCCATTTTCATGCACTTTTAACCATTCCATAATTCTTGTGTTTTGGGCCCCTGGAAGCATGAAAATCACTTTAAACATGCTAATTTTAGCTCTAACACTGATGATCCACCTACAAATGTGAACTGACGTTCAAAAATAAAACATTTGAAAACGGACCATTTTCCACATTTCTGAAGCATGACGTAATGGGGGGGTGTTATCTCTTTTGTCGAAAATCAGCCGTTTTTGCTCGAACATTAAATACATCCAAATGGTATTTAATTAACTTCCCGAGCCCCTGGAAGCATGAAAATCACTTTAAACATGCTAATTTTAGCTCTAACACTGATGATCCACCTACAAATGTGAACTGACGTTCAAAAATAAAACATTTGAAAACGGACCATTTTCCACATTTCTGAAGCATGACGTAATGGGGGGGTGTTATCTCTTTTGTCGAAAATCAGCCGTTTTTGCTCGAACATTAAATGCCTCAAAATGGTATTTAATTAACTTCCCGAGCCCCTGGAAGCATGAAAATCACTTTAAACATGCTAATTTTAGCTCTAACACTGATGATCCACCTACAAATGTGAACTGACGTTCAAAAATAAAACATTTGAAAACGGACCATTTTCCACATTTCTGAAGCATGACGTAATGGGGGGGTGTTATCTCTTTTGTCGAAAATCAGCCGTTTTTGCTCGAACATTAAATGCCTCCAAATGGTATTTAATTAACTTCCCGAGCCCCTGGAAGCATGAAAATCACTTTAAACATGCTAATTTTAGCTCTAACACTGATTATCCACCTACAAATGTGAACTGACGTTCAAAAATAAAACATTTGAAAACGGACCATTTTCCACATTTCTGAAGCATGACGTAATGGGGGGGTGTTATCTCTTTTGTCGAAAATCAGCCGTTTTTGCTCTAACATTAAATGCCTCCAAATGGTATTTAATTAACTTCCCGAGCCCCTGGAAGCATGAAAATCACTTTAAACATGCTAATTTTAGCTCTAACACTGATGATCCACCTACAAATGTGAACTGACGTTCAAAAATAAAACATTTGAAAACGGACCATTTTCCACATTTCTGAAGCATGACGTAATGGGGGGTGTTATCTCTTTTGTCGAAAATCAGCCGTTTTTGCTCGAACATTAAAATCCTCCAAATGGTATTTAATTAACTTCCCGGGGTGAAGAAACCCTTTTTGAGAACTCAGAGTGAGTAAATTGGCCATTTTCATGCACTTTTAACCATTCCATAAATCTTGTGTTTTGGGCCCCTGGAAGCATGAAAATCACTTTAAACATGCTAATTTTAGCTCTAACACTGATGATCCACCTACAAATGTGAACTGACGTTCAAAAATAAAACATTTGAAAACGGACCATTTTCCACATTTCTGAAGCATGACGTAATGGGGGGGTGTTATCTCTTTTGTCGAAAATCAGCCGTTTTTGCTCGAACATTAAATGCCTCCAAATGGTATTTAATTAACTTCCCGAGCCCCTGGAAGCATGAAAATCACTTTAAACATGCTAATTTTAGCTCTAACACTGATGATCCACCTACAAATGTGAACTGACGTTCAAAAATAAAACATTTGAAAACGGACCATTTTCCACATTTCTGAAGCATGACGTAATGGGGGGGGTGTTATCTCTTTTGTCGAAAATCAGCCGTTTTTGCTCTAACATTAAATGCCTCCAAATGGTATTTAATTAACTTCCCGAGCCCCTGGAAGCATGAAAATCACTTTAAACATGCTAATTTTAGCTCTAACACTGATGATCCACCTACAAATGTGAACTGACGTTCAAAAATAAAACATTTGAAAACGGACCATTTTCCACATTTCTGAAGCATGACGTAATGGGGGGGTGTTATCTCTTTTGTCGAAAATCAGCCGTTTTTGCTCGAACATTAAAATCCTCCAAATGGTATTTAATTAACTTCCCGGGGTGAAGAAACCCTTTTTGAGAACTCAGAGTGAGTAAATTGGCCATTTTCATGCACTTTTAACCATTCCATAAATCTTGTGTTTTGGGGCCTGGAAGCATGAAAATCACTTTAAACATGCTAATTTTAGCTCTAACACTGATGATCCACCTACAAATGTGAACTGACGTTCAAAAATAAAACATTTGAAAACGGACCATTTTCCACATTTCTGAAGCATGACGTAATGGGGGGGTGTTATCTCTTTTGTCGAAAATCAGCCGTTTTTGCTCGAACATTAAATGCCTCCAAATGGTATTTAATTAACTTCCCGGGGTGAAGAAACCCTTTTTGAGAACTCAGAGTGAGTAAATTGGCCATTTTCATGCACTTTTAACCATTCCATAAATCTTGTGTTTTGGGCCCCTGGAAGCATGAAAATCACTTTAAACATGCTAATTTTAGCTCTAACACTGATGATCCACCTACAAATGTGAACTGACGTTCAAAAATAAAACATTTGAAAACGGACCATTTTCCACATTTCTGAAGCATGACGTAATGGGGGGGTGTTATCTCTTTTGTCGAAAATCAGCCGTTTTTGCTCGAACATTAAATACATCCAAATGGTATTTAATTAACTTCCCGAGCCCCTGGAAGCATGAAAATCACTTTAAACATGCTAATTTTAGCTCTAACACTGATGATCCACCTACAAATGTGAACTGACGTTCAAAAATAAAACATTTGAAAACGGACCATTTTCCACATTTCTGAAGCATGACGTAATGGGGGGGGTGTTATCTCTTTTGTCGAAAATCAGCCGTTTTTGCTCGAACATTAAATGCCTCCAAATGGTATTTAATTAACTTCCCGAGCCCCTGGAAGCATGAAAATCACTTTAAACATGCTAATTTTAGCTCTAACACTGATGATCCACCTACAAATGTGAACTGACGTTCAAAAATAAAACATTTGAAAACGGACCATTTTCCACATTTCTGAAGCATGACGTAATGGGGGGGTGTTATCTCTTTTGTCGAAAATCAGCCGTTTTTGCTCGAACATTAAATGCCTCCAAATGGTATTTAATTAACTTCCCGAGCCCCTGGAAGCATGAAAATCACTTTAAACATGCTAATTTTAGCTCTAACACTGATTATCCACCTACAAATGTGAACTGACGTTCAAAAATAAAACATTTGAAAACGGACCATTTTCCACATTTCTGAAGCATGACGTAATGGGGGGGTGTTATCTCTTGTCGAAAATCAGCCGTTTTTGCTCTAACATTAAATGCCTCCAAATGGTATTTAATTAACTTCCCGAGCCCCTGGAAGCATGAAAATCACTTTAAACATGCTAATTTTAGCTCTAACACTGATGATCCACCTACAAATGTGAACTGACGTTCAAAAATAAAACATTTGAAAACGGACCATTTTCCACATTTCTGAAGCATGACGTAATGGGGGGTGTTATCTCTTTTGTCGAAAATCAGCCGTTTTTGCTCGAACATTAAAATCCTCCAAATGGTATTTAATTAACTTCCCGGGGTGAAGAAACCCTTTTTGAGAACTCAGAGTGAGTAAATTGGCCATTTTCATGCACTTTTAACCATTCCATAAATCTTGTGTTTTGGGCCCCTGGAAGCATGAAAATCACTTTAAACATGCTAATTTTAGCTCTAACACTGATGATCCACCTACAAATGTGAACTGACGTTCAAAAATAAAACATTTGAAAACGGACCATTTTCCACATTTCTGAAGCATGACGTAATGGGGGGGTGTTATCTCTTTTGTCGAAAATCAGCCGTTTTTGCTCTAACATTAAATGCCTCCAAATGGTATTTAATTAACTTCCCGAGCCCCTGGAAGCATGAAAATCACTTTAAACATGCTAATTTTAGCTCTAACACTGATGATCCACCTACAAATGTGAACTGACGTTCAAAAATAAAACATTTGAAAACGGACCATTTTCCACATTTCTGAAGCATGACGTAATGGGGGGGTGTTATCTCTTTTGTCGAAAATCAGCCGTTTTTGCTCGAACATTAAATGCCTCCAAATGGTATTTAATTAACTTCCCGAGCCCCTGGAAGCATGAAAATCACTTTAAACATGCTAATTTTAGCTCTAACACTGATGATCCACCTACAAATGTGAACTGACGTTCAAAAATAAAACATTTGAAAACGGACCATTTTCCACATTTCTGAAGCATGACGTAATGGGGGGGTGTTATCTCTTTTGTGGAAAATCAGCCGTTTTTGCTCTAACATTAAATCCTCCAAATGGTATTTAATTAACTTCCCGGGGTGAAGAAACCCTTTTTGAGAACTCAGAGTGAGTAAATTGGCCATTTTCATGCACTTTTAACCATTCCATAAATCTTGTGTTTTGGGCCCCTGGAAGCATGAAAATCACTTTAAACATGCTAATTTTAGCTCTAACACTGATGATCCACCTACAAATGTGAACTGACGTTCAAAAATAAAACATTTGAAAACGGACCATTTTCCACATTTCTGAAGCATGACGTAATGGGGGGGTGTTATCTCTTTTGTCGAAAATCAGCCGTTTTTGCTCGAACATTAAATGCCTCCAAATGGTATTTAATTAACTTCCCGAGCCCCTGGAAGCATGAAAATCACTTTAAACATGCTAATTTTAGCTCTAACACTGATGATCCACCTACAAATGTGAACTGACGTTCAAAAATAAAACATTTGAAAACGGACCATTTTCCACATTTCTGAAGCATGACGTAATGGGGGGGTGTTATCTCTTTTGTCGAAAATCAGCCGTTTTTGCTCGAACATTAAATGCCTCCAAATGGTATTTAATTAACTTCCCGAGCCCCTGGAAGCATGAAAATCACTTTAAACATGCTAATTTTAGCTCTAACACTGATGATCCACCTACAAATGTGAACTGACGTTCAAAAATAAAACATTTGAAAACGGACCATTTTCCACATTTCTGAAGCATGACGTAATGGGGGGGTGTTATCTCTTTTGTCGAAAATCAGCCATTTTTGCTCGAACATTAAATGCCTCCAAATGGTATTTATTTCACTTCCCGAGCCCCTGGAAGCATGAAAATCACTTTAAACATGCTAATTTTAGCTCTAACACTGATGATCCACCTACAAATGTGAACTGACGTTCAAAAATAAAACATTTGAAAACGGACCATTTTCCACATTTCTGAAGCATGACGTAATGGGGGGGTGTTATCTCTTTTGTCGAAAATCAGCCGTTTTTGCTCGAACATTAAATGCCTCCAAATGGTATTTAAATAACTTCCCGAGCCCCTGGAAGCATGAAAATCACTTTAAACATGCTAATTTTAGCTCTAACACTGATGATCCACCTACAAATGTGAACTGACGTTCAAAAATAAAACATTTGAAAACGGACCATTTTCCACATTTCTGAAGCATGACGTAATGGGGGGGGTGTTATCTCTTTTGTCGAAAATCAGCCGTTTTTGCTCTAACATTAAATGCCTCCAAATGGTATTTAATTAACTTCCCGGGGTGAAGAAACCCTTTTTGAGAACTCAGAGTGAGTAAATTGGCCATTTTCATGCACTTTTAACCATTCCATAAATCTTGTGTTTTGGGCCCCTGGAAGCATGAAAATCACTTTAAACATGCTAATTTTAGCTCTAACACTGATGATCCACCTACAAATGTGAACTGACGTTCAAAAATAAAACATTTGAAAACGGACCATTTTCCACATTTCTGAAGCATGACGTAATGGGGGGGTGTTATCTCTTTTGTCGAAAATCAGCCGTTTTTGCTCTAACATTAAATGCCTCCAAATGGTATTTAATTAACTTCCCGGGGTGAAGAAACCCTTTTTGAGAACTCAGAGTGAGTAAATTGGCCATTTTCATGCACTTTTAACCATTCCATAAATCTTGTGTTTTGGGCCCCTGGAAGCATGAAAATCACTTTAAACATGCTAATTTTAGCTCTAACACTGATGATCCACCTACAAATGTGAACTGACGTTCAAAAATAAAACATTTGAAAACGGACCATTTTCCACATTTCTGAAGCATGACGTAATGGGGGGGTGTTATCTCTTTTGTCGAAAATCAGCCGTTTTTGCTCGAACATTAAATGCCTCCAAATGGTATTTAATTAACTTCCCGGGGTGAAGAAACCCTTTTTGAGAACTCAGAGTGAGTAAATTGGCCATTTTCATGCACTTTTAACCATTCCATACATCTTGTGTTTTGGGCCCCTGGAAGCATGAAAATCACTTTAAACATGCTAATTTTAGCTCTAACACTGATGATCCACCTACAAATGTGAACTGACGTTCAAAAATAAAACATTTGAAAACGGACCATTTTCCACATTTCTGAAGCATGACGTAATGGGGGGGTGTTATCTCTTTTGTCGAAAATCAGCCGTTTTTGCTCGAACATTAAATGCCTCCAAATGGTATTTATTTCACTTCACGAGCCCCTGGAAGCATGAAAATCACTTTAAACATGCTAATTTTAGCTCTAACACTGATGATCCACCTACAAATGTGAACTGACGTTCAAAAATAAAACATTTGAAAACGGACCATTTTCCACATTTCTGAAGCATGACGTAATGGGGGGGTGTTATCTCTTTTGTCGAAAATCAGCCGTTTTTGCTCGAACATTAAATGCCTCCAAATGGTATTTAATTAACTTCCCGGGGTGAAGAAACCCTTTTTGAGAACTCAGAGTGAGTAAATTGGCCATTTTCATGCACTTTTAACCATTCCATAAATCTTGTGTTTTGGGCCCCTGGAAGCATGAAAATCACTTTAAACATGCTAATTTTAGCTCTAACACTGATGATCCACCTACAAATGTGAACTGACGTTCAAAAATAAAACATTTGAAAACGGACCATTTTCCACATTTCTGAAGCATGACGTAATGGGGGGGTGTTATCTCTTTTGTCGAAAATCAGCCGTTTTTGCTCGAACATTAAATGCCTCCAAATGGTATTTAATTAACTTCCCGAGCCCCTGGAAGCATGAAAATCACTTTAAACATGCTAATTTTAGCTCTAACACTGATGATCCACCTACAAATGTGAACTGACGTTCAAAAATAAAACATTTGAAAACGGACCATTTTCCACATTTCTGAAGCATGACGTAATGGGGGGGTGTTATCTCTTTTGTCGAAAATCAGCCGTTTTTGCTCGAACATTAAATGCCTCCAAATGGTATTTAATTAACTTCCCGAGCCCCTGGAAGCATGAAAATCACTTTAAACATGCTAATTTTAGCTCTAACACTGATGATCCACCTACAAATGTGAACTGACGTTCAAAAATAAAACATTTGAAAACGGACCATTTTTCACATTTCTGAAGCATGACGTAATGGGGGGGTGTTATCTCTTTTGTGGAAAATCAGCTGTTTTTGCTCTAACATTAAATGCCTCCAAATGGTATTTAATTAACTTCCCGGGGTGAAGAAACCCTTTTTGAGAACTCAGAGTGAGTAAATTGGCCATTTTCATGCACTTTTAACCATTCCATAAATCTTGTGTTTTGGGCCCCTGGAAGCATGAAAATCACTTTAAAAATGCTAATTTTAGCTCTAACACTGATGATCCACCTACAAATGTGAACTGACGTTCAAAAATTAAAACATTTGAAAACGGACCATTTTCCACATTTCTGAAGCATGACGTAATGGGGGGGTGTTATCTCTTTTGTCGAAAATCAGCCGTTTTTGCTCGAACATTAAATGCCTCCAAATGGTATTTAATTAACTTCCCGAGCCCCTGGAAGCATGAAAATCACTTTAAACATGCTAATTTTAGCTCTAACACTGATGATCCACCTACAAATGTGAACTGACGTTCAAAAATAAAACATTTGAAAACGGACCATTTTCCACATTTCTGAAGCATGACGTAATGGGGGGGTGTTATCTCTTTTGTCGAAAATCAGCCGTTTTTGCTCGAACATTAAATGCCTCCAAATGGTATTTAATGAACTTCCCGAGCCCCTGGAAGCATGAAAATCACTTTAAACATGCTAATTTTAGCTCTAACACTGATGATCCACCTACAAATGTGAACTGACGTTCAAAAATAAAACATTTGAAAACGGACCATTTTTCACATTTCTGAAGCATGACGTAATGGGGGGGTGTTATCTCTTTTGTGGAAAATCAGCTGTTTTTGCTCTAACATTAAATGCCTCCAAATGGTATTTAATTAACTTCCCGGGGTGAAGAAACCCTTTTTGAGAACTCAGAGTGAGTAAATTGGCCATTTTCATGCACTTTTAACCATTCCATAAATCTTGTGTTTTGGGCCCCTGGAAGCATGAAAATCACTTTAAAAATGCTAATTTTAGCTCTAACACTGATGATCCACCTACAAATGTGAACTGACGTTCAAAAATAAAACATTTGAAAACGGACCATTTTCCACATTTCTGAAGCATGACGTAATGGGGGGGTGTTATCTCTTTTGTCGAAAATCAGCCATTTTTGCTCGAACATTAAATGCCTCCAAATGGTATTTATTTCACTTCCCGAGCCCCTGGAAGCATGAAAATCACTTTAAACATGCTAATTTTAGCTCTAACACTGATGATCCACCTACAAATGTGAACTGACGTTCAAAAATAAAACATTTGAAAACGGACCATTTTCCACATTTCTGAAGCATGACGTAATGGGGGGGTGTTATCTCTTTTGTCGAAAATCAGCCGTTTTTGCTCGAACATTAAATGCCTCCAAATGGTATTTAAATAACTTCCCGAGCCCCTGGAAGCATGAAAATCACTTTAAACATGCTAATTTTAGCTCTAACACTGATGATCCACCTACAAATGTGAACTGACGTTCAAAAATAAAACATTTGAAAACGGACCATTTTCCACATTTCTGAAGCATGACGTAATGGGGGGGGTGTTATCTCTTTTGTCGAAAATCAGCCGTTTTTGCTCTAACATTAAATGCCTCCAAATGGTATTTAATTAACTTCCCGGGGTGAAGAAACCCTTTTTGAGAACTCAGAGTGAGTAAATTGGCCATTTTCATGCACTTTTAACCATTCCATAAATCTTGTGTTTTGGGCCCCTGGAAGCATGAAAATCACTTTAAACATGCTAATTTTAGCTCTAACATTGATGATCCACCTACAAATGTGAACTGACGTTCAAAAATAAAACATTTGAAAACGGACCATTTTCCACATTTCTGAAGCATGACGTAATGGGGGGTGTTATCTCTTTTGTGGAAAATCAGCCGTTTTTGCTCGAACATTAAATGCCTCCAAATGGTATTTATTTCACTTCCCGAGCCCCTGGAAGCATGAAAATCACTTTAAACATGCTAATTTTAGCTCTAACACTGATGATCCACCTACAAATGTGAACTGACGTTCAAAAATAAAACATTTGAAAACGGACCATTTTCCACATTTCTGAAGCATGAAGTAATGGGGGGGTGTTATCTCTTTTGTCGAAAATCAGCCGTTTTTGCTCTAACATTAAATGCCTCCAAATGGTATTTAATTAACTTCCCGGGGTGAAGAAACCCTTTTTGAGAACTCAGAGTGAGTAAATTGGCCATTTTCATGCACTTTTAACCATTCCATAAATCTTGTGTTTTGGGCCCCTGGAAGCATGAAAATCACTTTAAACATGCTAATTTTAGCTCTAACACTGATGATCCACCTACAAATGTGAACTGACGTTCAAAAATAAAACATTTGAAAACGGACCATTTTCCACATTTCTGAAGCATGACGTAATGGGGGGGTGTTATCTCTTTTGTCGAAAATCAGCCATTTTTGCTCGAACATTAAATGCCTCCAAATGGTATTTAATTAACTTCCCGGGGTGAAGAAACCCTTTTTGAGAACTCAGAGTGAGTAAATTGGCCATTTTCATGCACTTTTAACCATTCCATAAATCTTGTGTTTTGGGCCCCAAGAAGCATGAAAATCACTTTAAACATGCTAATTTTAGCTCTAACACTGATGATCCACCTACAAATGTGAACTGACGTTCAAAAATAAAACATTTGAAAACGGACCATTTTCCACATTTCTGAAGCATGACGTAATGGGGGGGTGTTATCTCTTTTGTCGAAAATCAGCCGTTTTTGCTCTAACATTAAATGCCTCCAAATGGTATTTAATTAACTTCCCGGGGTGAAGAAACCCTTTTTGAGAACTCAGAGTGAGTAAATTGGCCATTTTCATGCACTTTTAACCATTCCATAAATCTTGTGTTTTGGGCCCCTGGAAGCATGAAAATCACTTTAAACATGCTAATTTTAGCTCTAACACTGATGATCCACCTACAAATGTGAACTGACGTTCAAAAATAAAACATTTGAAAACGGACCATTTTCCACATTTCTGAAGCATGACGTAATGGGGGGGTGTTATCTCTTTTGTCGAAAATCAGCCGTTTTTGCTCGAACATTAAATGCCTCCAAATGGTATTTAATTAACTTCCCGGGGTGAAGAAACCCTTTTTGAGAACTCAGAGTGAGTAAATTGGCCATTTTCATGCACTTTTAACCATTCCATAAATCTTGTGTTTTGGGCCCCTGGAAGCATGAAAATCACTTTAAACATGCTAATTTTAGCTCTAACACTGATGATGCACCTACAAATGTGAACTGACGTTCAAAAATAAAACATTTGAAAACTGACCATTTTCCACATTTCTGAAGCATGACGTAATGGGGGGGTGTTATCTCTTTTGTCGAAAATCAGCCGTTTTTGCTCGAACATTAAATGCCTCCAAATGGTATTTAATTAACTTCCCGAGCCCCTGGAAGCATGAAAATCACTTTAAACATGCTAATTTTAGCTCTAACACTGATGATCCACCTACAAATGTGAACTGACGTTCAAAAATAAAACATTTGAAAACGGACCATTTTCCACATTTCTGAAGCATGACGTAATGGGGGGGTGTTATCTCTTTTGTCAAAAATCAGCCGTTTTTGCTCTAACATTAAATGCCTCCAAATGGTATTTAATTAACTTCCCGGGGTGAAGAAACCCTTTTTGAGAACTCAGAGTGAGTAAATTGGCCATTTTCATGCACTTTTAACCATTCCATAAATCTTGTGTTTTGGGCCCCTGGAAGCATGAAAATCACTTTAAACATGCTAATTTTAGCTCTAACACTGATGATCCACCTACAAATGTGAACTGACGTTCAAAAATAAAACATTTGAAAACGGACCATTTTCCACATTTCTGAAGCATGACGTAATGGGGGGGTGTTATCTCTTTTGTCGAAAATCAGCCGTTTTTGCTCGAACATTAAATGCCTCCAAATGGTATTTAATTAACTTCCCGGGGTGAAGAAACCCTTTTTGAGAACTCAGAGTGAGTAAATTGGCCATTTTCATGCACTTTTAACCATTCCATAAATCTTGTGTTTTGGGCCCCTGGAAGCATGAAAATCACTTTAAACATGCTAATTTTAGCTCTAACACTGATGATCCACCTACAAATGTGAACTGACGTTCAAAAATAAAACATTTGAAAACGGACCATTTTCCACATTTCTGAAGCATGACGTAATGGGGGGGTGTTATCTCTTTTGTCGAAAATCAGCCGTTTTTGCTCGAACATTAAATGCCTCCAAATGGTATTTAATTAACTTCCCGAGCCCCTGGAAGCATGAAAATCACTTTAAACATGCTAATTTTAGCTCTAACACTGATGATCCACCTACAAATGTGAACTGACGTTCAAAAATAAAACATTTGAAAACGGACCATTTTCCACATTTCTGAAGCATGACGTAATGGGGGGGTGTTACCTCTTTTGTCGAAAATCAGCCGTTTTTGCTCGAACATTAAATGCCTCCAAATGGTATTTAATTAACTTCCCGGGGTGAAGAAACCCTTTTTGAGAACTCAGAGTGAGTAAATTGGCCATTTTCATGCACTTTTAACCATTCCATAAATCTTGTGTTTTGGGCCCCTGGAAGCATGAAAATCACTTTAAACATGCTAATTTTAGCTCTAACACTGATGATCCACCTACAAATGTGAACTGACGTTCAAAAATAAAACATTTGAAAACGGACCATTTTCCTCATTTCTGAAGCATGACGTAATCGGGGGGTGTTATCTCTTTTGTCGAAAATCAGCCGTTTTTGCTCGAACATTAAATGCCTCCAAATGGTATTTAATTAACTTCCCGAGCCCCTGGAAGCATGAAAATCACTTTAAACATGCTAATTTTAGCTCTAACACTGATGATCCACCTACAAATGTGAACTGACGTTCATAAATAAAACATTTGAAAACGGACCATTTTCCACATTTCTGAAGCATGACGTAATGGGGGGGTGTTATCTCTTTTGTCGAAAATCAGCCGTTTTTGCTCGAACATTAAATGCCTCCAAATGGTATTTAATTAACTTCCCGGGGTGAAGAAACCCTTTTTGAGAACTCAGAGTGAGTAAATTGGCCATTTTCATGCACTTTTAACCATTCCATAAATCTTGTGTTTTGGGCCCCTGGAAGCATGAAAATCACTTTAAACATCCTAATTTTAGCTCTAACACTGATGATCCACCTACAAATGTGAACTGACGTTCAAAAATAAAACATTTGAAAACGGACCATTTTCCACATTTCTGAAGCATGACGTAATGGGGGGGTGTTATCTCTTTTGTCGAAAATCAGCCGTTTTTGCTCGAACATTAAATGCCTCCAAATGGTATTTAATTAACTTCCCGGGGTGAAGAAACCCTTTTTGAGAACTCAGAGTGAGTAAATTGGCCATTTTCATGCACTTTTAACCATTCCATAAATCTTGTGTTTTGGGCCCCTGGAAGCATGAAAATCACTTTAAACATGCTAATTTTAGCTCTAACACTGATGATCCACCTACAAATGTGAACTGACGTTCAAAAATAAAACATTTGAAAACGGACCATTTTCCACATTTCTGAAGCATGACGTAATGGGGGGGTGTTATCTCTTTTGTCGAAAATCAGCCGTTTTTGCTCGAACATTAAATGCCTCCAAATGGTATTTAATTAACTTCCCGGGGTGAAGAAACCCTTTTTGAGAACTCAGAGTGAGTAAATTGGCCATTTTCATGCACTTTTAACCATTCCATAAATCTTGTGTTTTGGGCCCCTGGAAGCATGAAAATCACTTTAAACATGCTAATTTTAGCTCTAACACTGATGATCCACCTACAAATGTGAACTGACGTTCAAAAATAAAACATTTGAAAACTGACCATTTTCCACATTTCTGAAGCATGACGTAATGGGGGGGTGTTATCTCTTTTGTCGAAAATCAGCCGTTTTTGCTCGAACATTAAATGCCTCCAAATGGTATTTATTTCACTTCCCGAGCCCCTGGAAGCATGAAAATCACTTTAAACATGCTAATTTTAGCTCTAACACTGATGATCCACCTACAAATGTGAACTGACGTTCAAAAATAAAACATTTGAAAACGGACCATTTTCCACATTTCTGAAGCATGACGTAATGGGGGGGTGTTATCTCTTTTGTCGAAAATCAGCCGTTTTTGCTCGAACATTAAATGCCTCCAAATGGTATTTAATTAACTTCCCGGGGTGAAGAAACCCTTTTTGAGAACTCAGAGTGAGTAAATTGGCCATTTTCATGCACTTTTAACCATTCCATAAATCTTGTGTTTTGGGCCCCTGGAAGCATGAAAATCACTTTAAACATGCTAATTTTAGCTCTAACACTGATGATCCACCTACAAATGTGAACTGACGTTCAAAAATAAAACATTTGAAAACGGACCATTTTCCACATTTCTGAAGCATGACGTAATGGGGGGGTGTTATCTCTTTTGTCGAAAATCAGCCGTTTTTGCTCGAACATTAAATGCCTCCAAATGGTATTTAATTAACTTCCCGGGGTGAAGAAACCCTTTTTGAGAACTCAGAGTGAGTAAATTGGCCATTTTCATGCACTTTTAACCATTCCATAAATCTTGTGTTTTGGGCCCCTGGAAGCATGAAAATCACTTTAAACATGCTAATTTTAGCTCTAACACTGATGATCCACCTACAAATGTGAACTGACGTTCAAAAATAAAACATTTGAAAACGGACCATTTTCCACATTTCTGAAGCATGACGTAATGGGGGGGTGTTATCTCTTTTGTCGAAAATCAGCCGTTTTTGCTCGAACATTAAATGCCTCCAAATGGTATTTAATTAACTTCCCGAGCCCCTGGAAGCATGAAAATCACTTTAAACATGCTAATTTTAGCTCTAACACTGATGATCCACCTACAAATGTGAACTGACGTTCAAAAATAAAACATTTGAAAACGGACCATTTTCCACATTTCTGAAGCATGACGTAATGGGGGGGTGTTATCTCTTTTGTCGAAAATCAGCCGTTTTTGCTCGAACATTAAATGCCTCCAAATGGTATTTAATTAACTTCCCGGGGTGAAGAAACCCTTTTTGAGAACTCAGAGTGAGTAAATTGGCCATTTTCATGCACTTTTAACCATTCCATAAATCTTGTGTTTTGGGCCCCTGGAAGCATGAAAATCACTTTAAACATGCTAATTTTAGCTCTAACACTGATGATCCACCTACAAATGTGAACTGACGTTCAAAAATAAAACATTTGAAAACTGACCATTTTCCACATTTCTGAAGCATGACGTAATGGGGGGGTGTTATCTCTTTTGTCGAAAATCAGCCGTTTTTGCTCGAACATTAAATGCCTCCAAATGGTATTTATTTCACTTCCCGAGCCCCTGGAAGCATGAAAATCACTTTAAACATGCTAATTTTAGCTCTAACACTGATGATCCACCTACAAATGTGAACTGACGTTCAAAAATAAAACATTTCAAAACGGACCATTTTCCACATTTCTGAAGCATGACGTAATGGGGGGGTGTTATCTCTTTTGTCGAAAATCAGCCGTTTTTGCTCGAACATTAAATGCCTCCAAATGGTATTTAATTAACTTCCCGGGGTGAAGAAACCCTTTTTGAGAACTCAGAGTGAGTAAATTGGCCATTTTCATGCACTTTTAACCATTCCATAAATCTTGTGTTTTGGGCCCCTGGAAGCATGAAAATCACTTTAAACATGCTAATTTTAGCTCTAACACTGATGATCCACCTACAAATGTGAACTGACGTTCAAAAATAAAACATTTGAAAACGGACCATTTTCCACATTTCTGAAGCATGACGTAATGGGGGGGTGTTATCTCTTTTGTCGAAAATCAGCCGTTTTTGCTCTAACATTAAAAGCCTCCAAATGGTATTTAATTAACTTCCCGGGGTGAAGAAACCCTTTTTGAGAACTCAGAGTGAGTAAATTGGCCATTTTCATGCACTTTTAACCATTCCATAAATCTTGTGTTTTGGGCCCCAAGAGCATGAAAATCACTTTAAACATGCTAATTTTAGCTCTAACACTGATGATCCACCTACAAATGTGAACTGACGTTCAAAAATAAAACATTTGAAAACGGACCATTTTCCACATTTCTGAAGCATGACGTAATGGGGGGGTGTTATCTCTTTTGTCGAAAATCAGACGTTTTTGCTCGAACATTAAATGCCTCCAAATGGTATTTAATTAACTTCCTGAGCCCCTGGAAGCATGAAAATCACTTTAAACATGCTAATTTTAGCTCTAACACTGATGATCCACCTACAAATGTGAACTGACGTTCAAAAATAAAACATTTGAAAACGGACCATTTTCCACATTTCTGAAGCATGACGTAATGGGGGGGTGTTATCTCTTTTGTCGAAAATCAGCCGTTTTTGCTCGAACATTAAATGCCTCAAATGGTATTTAATTAACTTCCCGGGGTGAAGAAACCCTTTTTGAGAACTCAGAGTGAGTAAATTGGCCATTTTCATGCACTTTTAACCATTCCATAAATCTTGTGTTTTGGGCCCCTGGAAGCATGAAAATCACTTTAAACATGCTAATTTTAGCTCTAACACTGATGATCCACCTACAAATGTGAACTGACGTTCAAAAATAAAACATTTGAAAACGGACCATTTTCCACATTTCTGAAGCATGACGTAATGGGGGGGTGTTATCTCTTTTGTCGAAAATCAGCCGTTTTTGCTCGAACATTAAATGCCTCCAAATGGTATTTAATTAACTTCCCGGGGTGAAGAAACCCTTTTTGAGAACTCAGAGTGAGTAAATTGGCCATTTTCATGCACTTTTAACCATTCCATAAATCTTGTGTTTTGGGCCCCTGGAAGCATGAAAATCACTTTAAACATGCTAATTTTAGCTCTAACACTGATGATCCACCTACAAATGTGAACTGACGTTCAAAAATAAAACATTTGAAAACTGACCATTTTCCACATTTCTGAAGCATGACGTAATGGGGGGGTGTTATCTCTTTTGTCGAAAATCAGCCGTTTTTGCTCGAACATTAAATGCCTCCAAATGGTATTTATTTCACTTCCCGAGCCCCTGGAAGCATGAAAATCACTTTAAACATGCTAATTTTAGCTCTAACACTGATGATCCACCTACAAATGTGAACTGACGTTCAAAAATAAAACATTTCAAAACGGACCATTTTCCACATTTCTGAAGCATGACGTAATGGGGGGGTGTTATCTCTTTTGTCGAAAATCAGCCGTTTTTGCTCGAACATTAAATGCCTCCAAATGGTATTTAATTAACTTCCCGGGGTGAAGAAACCCTTTTTGAGAACTCAGAGTGAGTAAATTGGCCATTTTCATGCACTTTTAACCATTCCATAAATCTTGTGTTTTGGGCCCCTGGAAGCATGAAAATCACTTTAAACATGCTAATTTTAGCTCTAACACTGATGATCCACCTACAAATGTGAACTGACGTTCAAAAATAAAACATTTGAAAACGGACCATTTTCCACATTTCTGAAGCATGACGTAATCGGGGGGTGTTATCTCTTTTGTCGAAAATCAGCCGTTTTTGCTCTAACATTAAAAGCCTCCAAATGGTATTTAATTAACTTCCCGGGGTGAAGAAACCCTTTTTGAGAACTCAGAGTGAGTAAATTGGCCATTTTCATGCACTTTTAACCATTCCATAAATCTTGTGTTTTGGGCCCCAAGAGCATGAAAATCACTTTAAACATGCTAATTTTAGCTCTAACACTGATGATCCACCTACAAATGTGAACTGACGTTCAAAAATAAAACATTTGAAAACGGACCATTTTCCACATTTCTGAAGCATGACGTAATGGGGGGGTGTTATCTCTTTTGTCGAAAATCAGACGTTTTTGCTCGAACATTAAATGCCTCCAAATGGTATTTAATTAACTTCCCGAGCCCCTGGAAGCATGAAAATCACTTTAAACATGCTAATTTTAGCTCTAACACTGATGATCCACCTACAAATGTGAACTGACGTTCAAAAATAAAACATTTGAAAATGGACCATTTTCCACATTTCTGAAGCATGACGTAATGGGGGGGGGTGTTATCTCTTTTGTCGAAAATCAGCCGTTTTTGCTCGAACATTAAATGCCTCCAAATGGTATTTAATTAACTTCCCGAGCCCCTGGAAGCATGAAAATCACTTTAAACATGCTAATTTTAGCTCTAACACTGATGATCCACCTACAAATGTGAACTGACGTTCAAAAATAAAACATTTGAAAACGGACCATTTTCCACATTTCTGAAGCATGACGTAATGGGGGGGGGTGTTATCTCTTTTGTCGAAAATCAGCCGTTTTTTCTCGAACATTAAATGCCTCCAAATGTTATTTATTTTACTTCCCGAGCCCCTGGAAGCATGAAAATCACTTTAAACATGCTAATTTTAGCTCTAACACTGATGATCCACCTACAAATGTGAACTGACGTTCAAAAATGAAACATTTGAAAACGGACCATTTTCCACATTTCTGAAGCATGACGTAATGGGGGGGTGTTATCTCTTTTGTCGAAAATCAGCCGTTTTTGCTCGAACATTAAATGCCTCCAAATGGTATTTAATTAACTTCCCGTGGTGAAGAAACCCTTTTTGAGAACTCAGAGTGAGTAAATTGGCCATTTTCATGCACTTTTAACCATTCCATAAATCTTGTGTTTTGGGCCCCTGGAAGCATGAAAATCACTTTAAACATGCTAATTTTAGCTCTAACACTGATGATCCACCTACAAATGTGAACTGACGTTCAAAAATAAAACATTTGAAAACGGACCATTTTCCACATTTCTGAAGCATGACGTAATGGGGGGGTGTTATCTCTTTTGTCGAAAATCAGCCGTTTTTGCTCGAACAATAAATGCCTCCAAATGGTATTTATTTCACTTCCCGAGCCCCTGGAAGCATGAAAATCACTTTAAACATGCTAATTTTAGCTCTAACACTGATGATCCACCTACAAATGTGAACTGACGTTCAAAAATAAAACATTTGAAAACGGACCATTTTCCACATTTCTGAAGCATGACGTAATGGGGGGGTGTTATCTCTTTTGTCGAAAATCAGCCGTTTTTGCTCTAACATTAAATGCCTCCAAATGGTATTTAATTAACTTCCCGGGGTGAAGAAACCCTTTTTGAGAACTCAGAGTGAGTAAATTGGCCATTTTCATGCACTTTTAACCATTCCATAAATCTTGTGTTTTGGGCCCCAAGAAGCATGAAAATCACTTTAAACATGCTAATTTTAGCTCTAACACTGATGATCCACCTACAAATGTGAACTGACGTTCAAAAATAAAACATTTGAAAACGGACCATTTTCCACATTTCTGAAGCATGACGTAATGGGGGGTGTTATCTCTTTTGTCGAAAATCAGCCGTTTTTGCTCTAACATTAAATGCCTCCAAATGGTATTTAATTAACTTCCCGAGCCCCTGGAAGCATGAAAATCACTTTAAACATGCTAATTTTAGCTCTAACACTGATGATCCACCTACAAATGTGAACTGACGTTCAAAAATAAAACATTTGAAAACGGACCATTTTCCACATTTCTGAAGCATGACGTAATGGGGGGGTGTTATCTCTTTTGTCGAAAATCAGCCGTTTTTGCTCTAACATTAAATGCCTCCAAATGGTATTTAATTAACTTCCCGGGGTGAAGAAACCCTTTTTGAGAACTCAGAGTGAGTAAATTGGCCATTTTCATGCACTTTTAACCATTCCATAAATCTTGTGTTTTGGGCCCCTGGAAGCATGAAAATCACTTTAAACATGCTAATTTTAGCTCTAACACCGATGATCCACCTACAAATGTGAACTGACGTTCAAAAATAAAACATTTGAAAACGGACCATTTTCTAAATTTCTGAAGCATGGCGTAATGGGGGGGTGTTATCTCTTTTGTCGAAAATCAGCCGTTTTTGCTCGAACATTAAATGCCTCCAAATGGTATTTAATTAACTTCCCGGGGTGAAGAAACCCTTTTTGAGAACTCAGAGTGAGTAAATTGGCCATTTTCATGCACTTTTAACCATTCCATAAATCTTGTGTTTTGGGCCCCTGGAAGCATGAAAATCACTTTAAACATGCTAATTTTAGCTCTAACACTGATAATCCACCTACAAATGTGAACTGACGTTCAAAAATAAAACATTTGAAAACGGACCATTTTCCACATTTCTGAAGCATGACGTAATGGGGGGGTGTTATCTCTTTTGTCGAAAATCAGCCGTTTTTGCTCGAACATTAAATGCCTCCAAATGGTATTTATTTCACTTCCCGAGCCCATGGAAGCATGAAAATCACTTTAAACATGCTAATTTTAGCTCTAACACTGATGATCCACCTACAAATGTGAACTGACGTTCAAAAATAAAACATTTGAAAACGGACCATTTTCCACATTTCTGAAGCATGACGTAATGGGGGGGTGTTATCTCTTTTGTCGAAAATCAGCCGTTTTTGCTCGAACATTAAATGCCTCCAAATGGTATTTAATTAACTTCCCGGGGTGAAGAAACCCTTTTTGAGAACTCAGAGTGAGTAAATTGGCCATTTTCATGCACTTTTAACCATTCCATAAATCTTGTGTTTTGGGCCCCTGGAAGCATGAAAATCACTTTAAACATGCTAATTTTAGCTCTAACACTGATGATCCACCTACAAATGTGAACTGACGTTCAAAAATAAAACATTTGAAAACGGACCATTTTCCACATTTCTGAAGCATGACCTAATGGGGGGGTGTTATCTCTTTTGTCGAAAATCAGCCGTTTTTGCTCGAACATTAAATGCCTCCAAATGGTATTTATTTCACTTCCCGAGCCCCTGGAAGCATGAAAATCACTTTAAACATGCTAATTTTAGCTCTAACACTGATGATCCACCTACAAATGTGAACTGACGTTCAAAAATAAAACATTTGAAAACGGACCATTTTCCTCATTTCTGAAGTATGACGTAATCGGGGGGTGTTATCTCTTTTGTCGAAAATCAGCCGTTTTTGCTCGAACATTAAATGCCTCCAAATGGTATTTAATTAACTTCCCGAGCCCCTGGAAGCATGAAAATCACTTTAAACATGCTAATTTTAGCTCTAACACTGATGATCCACCTACAAATGTGAACTGACGTTCAAAAATAAAACATTTGAAAACGGACCATTTTCCACATTTCTGAAGCATGACGTAATGGGGGGTGTTATCTCTTTTGTTGAAAATCAGCCGTTTTTGCTCGAACATTAAATGCCTCCAAATGGTATTTAATTAACTTCCCGGGGTGAAGAAACCCTTTTTGAGAACTCAGAGTGAGTAAATTGGCCATTTTCATGCACTTTTAACCATTCCATAAATCTTGTGTTTTGGGCCCCTGGAAGCATGAAAATCACTTTAAACATCCTAATTTTAGCTCTAACACTGATGATCCACCTACAAATGTGAACTGACGTTCAAAAATAAAACATTTGAAAACGGACCATTTTCCACATTTCTGAAGCATGACGTAATGGGGGGGTGTTATCTCTTTTGTCGAAAATCAGCCGTTTTTGCTCGAACATTAAATGCCTCCAAATGGTATTTAATTAACTTCCCGGGGTGAAGAAACCCTTTTTGAGAACTCAGAGTGAGTAAATTGGCCATTTTCATGCACTTTTAACCATTCCATAAATCTTGTGTTTTGGGCCCCTGGAAGCATGAAAATCACTTTAAACATGCTAATTTTAGCTCTAACACTGATGATCCACCTACAAATGTGAACTGACGTTCAAAAATAAAACATTTGAAAACGGACCATTTTCCAAATTTCTGAAGCATGACGTAATGGGGGGGTGTTATCTCTTTTGTCGAAAATCAGCCGTTTTTGCTCGAACATTAAATGCCTCCAAATGGTATTTAATTAACTTCCCGGGGTGAAGAAACCCTTTTTGAGAACTCAGAGTGAGTAAATTGGCCATTTTCATGCACTTTTAACCATTCCATAAATCTTGTGTTTTGGGCCCCTGGAAGCATGAAAATCACTTTAAACATGCTAATTTTAGCTCTAACACCGATGATCCACCTACAAATGTGAACTGACGTTCAAAAATAAAACATTTGAAAACGGACCATTTTCTACATTTCTGAAGCATGACGTAATGGGGGGGTGTTATCTCTTTTGTCGAAAATCAGCCGTTTTTGCTCGAACATTAAATGCCTCCAAATGGTATTTATTTCACTTCCCGAGCCCATGGAAGCATGAAAATCACTTTAAACATGCTAATTTTAGCTCTAACACTGATGATCCACCTACAAATGTGAACTGACGTTCAAAAATAAAACATTTGAAAACGGACCATTTTCCACATTTCTGAAGCATGACGTAATGGGGGGGTGTTATCTCTTTTGTCGAAAATCAGCCGTTTTTGCTCGAACATTAAATGCCTCCAAATGGTATTTAATTAACTTCCCGGGGTGAAGAAACCCTTTTTGAGAACTCAGAGTGAGTAAATTGGCCATTTTCATGCACTTTTAACCATTCCATAAATCTTGTGTTTTGGGCCCCTGGAAGCATGAAAATCACTTTAAACATGCTAATTTTAGCTCTAACACTGATGATCCACCTACAAATGTGAACTGACGTTCAAAAATAAAACATTTGAAAACGGACCATTTTCCACATTTCTGAAGCATGACGTAATGGGGGGGTGTTATCTCTTTTGTCGAAAATCAGCCGTTTTTGCTCGAACATTAAATGCCTCCAAATGGTATTTATTTCACTTCCCGAGCCCCTGGAAGCATGAAAATCACTTTAAACATGCTAATTTTAGCTCTAACACTGATGATCCACCTACAAATGTGAACTGACGTTCAAAAATAAAACATTTGAAAACGGACCATTTTCCTCATTTCTGAAGTATGACGTAATCGGGGGGTGTTATCTCTTTTGTCGAAAATCAGCCGTTTTTGCTCGAACATTAAATGCCTCCAAATGGTATTTAATTAACTTCCCGAGCCCCTGGAAGCATGAAAATCACTTTAAACATGCTAATTTTAGCTCTAACACTGATGATCCACCTACAAATGTGAACTGACGTTCAAAAATAAAACATTTGAAAACGGACCATTTTCCACATTTCTGAAGCATGACGTAATGGGGGGGTGTTATCTCTTTTGTTGAAAATCAGCCGTTTTTGCTCGAACATTAAATGCCTCCAAATGGTATTTAATTAACTTCCCGGGGTGAAGAAACCCTTTTTGAGAACTCAGAGTGAGTAAATTGGCCATTTTCATGCACTTTTAACCATTCCATAAATCTTGTGTTTTGGGCCCCTGGAAGCATGAAAATCACTTTAAACATGCTAATTTTAGCTCTAACACCGATGATCCACCTACAAATGTGAACTGACGTTCAAAAATAAAACATTTGAAAACGGACCATTTTCTACATTTCTGAAGCATGACGTAATGGGGGGGTGTTATCTCTTTTGTCGAAAATCAGCCGTTTTTGCTCGAACATTAAATGCCTCCAAATGGTATTTATTTCACTTCCCGAGCCCATGGAAGCATGAAAATCACTTTAAACATGCTAATTTTAGCTCTAACACTGATGATCCACCTACAAATGTGAACTGACGTTCAAAAATAAAACATTTGAAAACGGACCATTTTCCACATTTCTGAAGCATGACGTAATGGGGGGGTGTTATCTCTTTTGTCGAAAATCAGCCGTTTTTGCTCGAACATTAAATGCCTCCAAATGGTATTTAATTAACTTCCCGGGGTGAAGAAACCCTTTTTGAGAACTCAGAGTGAGTAAATTGGCCATTTTCATGCACTTTTAACCATTCCATAAATCTTGTGTTTTGGGCCCCTGGAAGCATGAAAATCACTTTAAACATGCTAATTTTAGCTCTAACACTGATGATCCACCTACAAATGTGAACTGACGTTCAAAAATAAAACATTTGAAAACGGACCATTTTCCACATTTCTGAAGCATGACGTAATGGGGGGGTGTTATCTCTTTTGTCGAAAATCAGCCGTTTTTGCTCGAACATTAAATGCCTCCAAATGGTATTTATTTCACTTCCCGAGCCCCTGGAAGCATGAAAATCACTTTAAACATGCTAATTTTAGCTCTAACACTGATGATCCACCTACAAATGTGAACTGACGTTCAAAAATAAAACATTTGAAAACGGACCATTTTCCTCATTTCTGAAGTATGACGTAATCGGGGGGTGTTATCTCTTTTGTCGAAAATCAGCCGTTTTTGCTCGAACATTAAATGCCTCCAAATGGTATTTAATTAACTTCCCGAGCCCCTGGAAGCATGAAAATCACTTTAAACATGCTAATTTTAGCTCTAACACTGATGATCCACCTACAAATGTGAACTGACGTTCAAAAATAAAACATTTGAAAACGGACCATTTTCCACATTTCTGAAGCATGACGTAATGGGGGGGTGTTATCTCTTTTGTTGAAAATCAGCCGTTTTTGCTCGAACATTAAATGCCTCCAAATGGTATTTAATTAACTTCCCGGGGTGAAGAAACCCTTTTTGAGAACTCAGAGTGAGTAAATTGGCCATTTTCATGCACTTTTAACCATTCCATAAATCTTGTGTTTTGGGCCCCTGGAAGCATGAAAATCACTTTAAACATCCTAATTTTAGCTCTAACACTGATGATCCACCTACAAATGTGAACTGACGTTCAAAAATAAAACATTTGAAAACGGACCATTTTCCACATTTCTGAAGCATGACGTAATGGGGGGGTGTTATCTCTTTTGTCGAAAATCAGCCGTTTTTGCTCGAACATTAAATGCCTCCAAATGGTATTTAATTAACTTCCCGGGGTGAAGAAACCCTTTTTGAGAACTCAGAGTGAGTAAATTGGCCATTTTCATGCACTTTTAACCATTCCATAAATCTTGTGTTTTGGGCCCCTGGAAGCATGAAAATCACTTTAAACATGCTAATTTTAGCTCTAACACTGATGATCCACCTACAAATGTGAACTGACGTTCAAAAATAAAACATTTGAAAACGGACCATTTTCCAAATTTCTGAAGCATGACGTAATGGGGGGGTGTTATCTCTTTTGTCGAAAATCAGCCGTTTTTGCTCGAACATTAAATGCCTCCAAATGGTATTTAATTAACTTCCCGGGGTGAAGAAACCCTTTTTGAGAACTCAGAGTGAGTAAATTGGCCATTTTCATGCACTTTTAACCATTCCATAAATCTTGTGTTTTGGGCCCCTGGAAGCATGAAAATCACTTTAAACATGCTAATTTTAGCTCTAACACTGATGATCCACCTACAAATGTGAACTGACGTTCAAAAATAAAACATTTGAAAACGGACCATTTTCCACATTTCTGAAGCATGACGTAATGGGGGGGTGTTATCTCTTTTGTCGAAAATCAGCCGTTTTTGCTCGAACATTAAATGCCTCCAAATGGTATTTATTTCACTTCCCGAGCCCCTGGAAGCATGAAAATCACTTTAAACATGCTAATTTTAGCTCTAACACTGATGATCCACCTACAAATGTGAACTGACGTTCAAAAATAAAACATTTGAAAACGGACCATTTTCCACATTTCTGAAGCATGACGTAATGGGGGGGTGTTATCTCTTTTGTCGAAAATCAGCCGTTTTTGCTCGAACATTAAATGCCTCCAAATGGTATTTAATTAACTTCCCGGGGTGAAGAAACCCTTTTTGAGAACTCAGAGTGAGTAAATTGGCCATTTTCATGCACTTTTAACCATTCCATAAATCTTGTGTTTGGGGCCCCTGGAAGCATGAAAATCACTTTAAACATGCTAATTTTAGCTCTAACACTGATGATCCACCTACAAATGTGAACTGACGTTCAAAAATAAAACATTTGAAAACGGACCATTTTCCACATTTCTGAAGCATGACGTAATGGGGGGGTGTTATCTCTTTTGTCGAAAATCAGCCGTTTTTGCTCTAACATTAAATGCCTCCAAATGGTATTTAATTAACTTCCCGGGGTGAAGAAACCCTTTTTGAGAACTCAGAGTGAGTAAATTGGCCATTTTATGCACTTTTAACCATTCCATAAATCTTGTGTTTTGGGCCCCAAGAGCATGAATATCACTTTAAACATGCTAATTTTAGCTCTAACACTGATGATCCACCTACAAATGTGAACTGACGTTCAAAAATAAAACATTTGAAAACGGACCATTTTCCACATTTCTGAAGCATGACGTAATGGGGGGGTGTTATCTCTTTTGTCGAAAATCAGCCGTTTTTGCTCGAACATTAAATGCCTCCAAATGGTATTTAATTAACTTCCCGAGCCCCTGGAAGCATGAAAATCACTTTAAACATGCTAATTTTAGCTCTAACACTGATGATCCACCTACAAATGTGAACTGACGTTCAAAAATAAAACATTTGAAAACGGACCATTTTCCACATTTCTGAAGCATGACGTAATGGGGGGGTGTTATCTCTTTTGTCGAAAATCAGACGTTTTTGCTCGAACATTAAATGCCTCCAAATGGTATTTAATTAACTTCCCGAGCCCCTGGAAGCATGAAAATCACTTTAAACATGCTAATTTTAGCTCTAACACTGATGATCCACCTACAAATGTGAACTGACGTTCAAAAATAAAACATTTGAAAACGGACCATTTTCCACATTTCTGAAGCATGACGTAATGGGGGGGTGTTATCTCTTTTGTCGAAAATCAGCCGTTTTTGCTCGAACATTAAATGCCTCCAAATGGTATTTATTTCACTTCCCGAGCCCCTGGAAGCATGAACATCACTTTAAACATGCTAATTTTAGCTCTAACACTGATGATCCACCTACAAATGTGAACTGACGTTCAAAAATGAAACATTTGAAAACGGACCATTTTCCACATTTCTGAAGCATGACGTAATGGGGGGGTGTTATCTCTTTTGTCGAAAATCAGCCGTTTTTGCTCGAACATTAAATGCCTCCAAATGGTATTTAATTAACTTCCCGTGGGGAAGAAACCCTTTTTGAGAACTCAGAGTGAGTAAATTGGCCATTTTCATGCACTTTTAACCATTCCATAAATCTTGTGTTTTGGGCCCCTGGAAGCATGAAAATCACTTTAAACATGCTAATTTTAGCTCTAACACTGATGATCCACCTACAAATGTGAACTGACGTTCAAAAATAAAACATTTGAAAACGGACCATTTTCCACATTTCTGAAGCATGACCTAATGGGGGGGTGTTATCTCTTTTGTCGAAAATCAGCCGTTTTTGCTCGAACATTAAATGCCTCCAAATGGTATTTAATTAACTTCCCGGGGTGAAGAAACCCTTTTTGAGAACTCAGAGTGAGTAAATTGGCCATTTTCATGCACTTTTAACCATTCCATAAATCTTGTGTTTTGGGCCCCTGGAAGCATGAAAATCACTTTAAACATGCTAATTTTAGCTCTAACACTGATGATCCACCTACAAATGTGAACTGACGTTCAAAAATAAAACATTTGAAAACGGACCATTTTCCACATTTCTGAAGCATGACGTAATGGGGGGGTGTTATCTCTTTTGTCGAAAATCAGCCGTTTTTGCTCGAACATTAAATGCCTCCAAATGGTATTTATTTCACTTCCCGAGCCCCTGGAAGCATGAAAATCACTTTAAACATGCTAATTTTAGCTCTAACACTGATGATCCACCTACAAATGTGAACTGACGTTCAAAATTAAAACATTTGTAAACGGACCATTTTCCACATTTCTGAAGCATGACGTAATGGGGGGGTGTTATCTCTTTTGTCGAAAATCAGCCGTTTTCGCTCGAACATTAAATGCCTCCAAATGGTATTTATTTCACTTCCCGAGCCCCTGGAAGCATGAAAATCACTTTAAACATGCTAATTTTAGCTCTAACACTGATGATCCACCTACAAATGTGAACTGACGTTCAAAAATAAAACATTTGAAAACGGACCATTTTCCACATTTCTGAAGCATGACGTAATGGGGGGGTGTTATCTCTTTTGTCGAAAATCAGCCGTTTTTGCTCGAACATTAAATGCCTCCAAATGGTATTTAATTAACTTCCCGGGGTGAAGAAACCCTTTTTGAGAACTCAGAGTGAGTAAATTGGCCATTTTCATGCACTTTTAACCATTCCATAAATCTTGTGTTTTGGGCCCCTGGAAGCATGAAAATCACTTTAAACATGCTAATTTTAGCTCTAACACTGATGATCCACCTACAAATGTGAACTGACGTTCAAAAATAAAACATTTGAAAACGGACCATTTTCCACATTTCTGAAGTATGACGTAATGGGGGGGTGTTATCTCTTTTGTCGAAAATCAGCCGTTTTTGCTCGAACATTAAATGCCTCCAAATGGTATTTATTTCACTTCCCGGGGTGAAGAAACCCTTTTTGAGAACTCAGAGTGAGTAAATTGGCCATTTTCATGCACTTTTAACCATTCCATAAATCTTGTGTTTTGGGCCCCTGGAAGCATGAAAATCACTTTAAACATGCTAATTTTAGCTCTAACACTGATGATCCACCTACAAATGTGAACTGACGTTCAAAAATAAAACATTTGAAAACGGACCATTTTCCACATTTCTGAAGCATGACGTAATGGGGGGGTGTTATCTCTTTTGTGGAAAATCAGCCTTTTTTGCTCGAACATTAAATGCCTCCAAATGGTATTTATTTCACTTCCCGAGCCCCTGGAAGCATGAAAATCACTTTAAACATGCTAATTTTAGCTCTAACACTGATGATCCACCTACAAATGTGAACTGACGTTCAAAAA
Organism: Lissotriton vulgaris; assembly: GCF_964263255.1. NCBI lineage: Eukaryota > Metazoa > Chordata > Amphibia > Caudata > Salamandridae > Lissotriton > Lissotriton vulgaris. Next base: position 135,597 of record NW_028248246.1, on the reverse strand, counting down.
TAAAACATTTGAAAACGGACCATTTTCCACATTTCTGAAGCATGACGTAATGGGGGGGTGTTATCTCTTTTGTCGAAAATCAGCCGTTTTTGCTCGAACATTAAATGCCTCCAAATGGTATTTAATTAACTTCCCGGGGTGAAGAAACCCTTTTTGAGAACTCAGAGTGAGTAAATTGGCCATTTTCATGCACTTTTAACCATTCCATAAATCTTGTGTTTTGGGCCCCTGAAAGCATGAAAATCACTTTAAACATGCTAATTTTAGCTCTAACACTGATGATGCACCTACAAATGTGAACTGACGTTCAAAAATAAAACATTTGAAAATGGACCATTTTCCACATTTCTGAAGCATGACGTAATGGGGGGGTGTTATCTCTTTTGTCGAAAATCAGCCGTTTTTGCTCGAACATTAAATGCCTCCAAATGGTATTTAATTAACTTCCCGAGCCCCTGGAAGCATGAAAATCACTTTAAACATGCTAATTTTAGCTCTAACACTGATGATCCACCTACAAATGTGAACTGACGTTCAAAAATAAAACATTTGAAAACGGACCATTTTCCACATTTCTGAAGCATGACGTAATGGGGGGGTGTTATCTCTTTTGTCAAAAATCAGCCGTTTTTGCTCTAACATTAAATGCCTCCAAATGGTATTTAATTAACTTCCCGGGGTGAAGAAATCCTTTTTGAGAACTCAGAGTGAGTAAATTGGCCATTTTCATGCACTTTTAACCATTCCATAAATCTTGTGTTTTGGGCCCCTGGAAGCATGAAAATCACTTTAAACATGCTAATTTTAGCTCTAACACTGATGATCCACCTACAAATGTGAACTGACGTTAAAAAATAAAACATTTGAAAACGGACCATTTCCCACATTTCTGAAGCATGACGTAATGGGGGGGTGTTATCTCTTTTGTCGAAAATCAGCCGTTTTTGCTCGAACATTAAATGCCTCCAAATGGTATTTAATTAACTTCCCGGGGTGAAGAAACCCTTTTTGAGAACTCAGAGTGAGTAAATTGGCCATTTTCATGCACTTTTAACCATTCCATAAATCTTGTGTTTTGGGCCCCTGGAAGCATGAAAATCACTTTAAACATGCTAATTTTAGCTCTAACACTGATGATCCACCTACAAATGTGAACTGACGTTCAAAAATAAAACATTTGAAAACGGACCATTTTCCACATTTCTGAAGCATGACGTAATGGGGGGGTGTTATCTCTTTTGTCGAAAATCAGCCGTTTTTGCTCGAACATTAAATGCCTCCAAATGGTATTTAATTAACTTCCCGAGCCCCTGGAAGCATGAAAATCACTTTAAACATGCTAATTTTAGCTCTAACACTGATGATCCACCTACAAATGTGAACTGACGTTCAAAAATAAAACATTTGAAAACGGACCATTTTCCACATTTCTGAAGCATGACGTAATGGGGGGGTGTTACCTCTTTTGTCGAAAATCAGCCGTTTTTGCTCGAACATTAAATGCCTCCAAATGGTATTTAATTAACTTCCCGGGGTGAAGAAACCCTTTTTGAGAACTCAGAGTGAGTAAATTGGCCATTTTCATGCACTTTTAACCATTCCATAAATCTTGTGTTTTGGGCCCCTGGAAGCATGAAAATCACTTTAAACATGCTAATTTTAGCTCTAACACTGATGATCCACCTACAAATGTGAACTGACGTTCAAAAATAAAACATTTGAAAACGGACCATTTTCCTCATTTCTGAAGCATGACGTAATCGGGGGGTGTTATCTCTTTTGTCGAAAATCAGCCGTTTTTGCTCGAACATTAAATGCCTCCAAATGGTATTTAATTAACTTCCCGAGCCCCTGGAAGCATGAAAATCACTTTAAACATGCTAATTTTAGCTCTAACACTGATGATCCACCTACAAATGTGAACTGACGTTCAAAAATAAAACATTTGAAAACGGACCATTTTCCACATTTCTGAAGCATGACGTAATGGGGGGGTGTTATCTCTTTTGTCGAAAATCAGCCGTTTTTGCTCGAACATTAAATGCCTCCAAATGGTATTTAATTAACTTCCCGGGGTAAAGAAACCCTTTTTGAGAACTCAGAGTGAGTAAATTGGCCATTTTCATGCACTTTTAACCATTCCATAAATCTTGTGTTTTGGGCCCCTGGAAGCATGAAAATCACTTTAAACATCCTAATTTTAGCTCTAACACTGATGATCCACCTACAAATGTGAACTGACGTTCAAAAATAAAACATTTGAAAACGGACCATTTTCCACATTTCTGAAGCATGACGTAATGGGGGGGTGTTATCTCTTTTGTCGAAAATCAGCCGTTTTTGCTCGAACATTAAATGCCTCCAAATGGTATTTAATTAACTTCCCGGGGTGAAGAAACCCTTTTTGAGAACTCAGAGTGAGTAAATTGGCCATTTTCATGCACTTTTAACCATTCCATAAATCTTGTGTTTTGGGCCCCTGGAAGCATGAAAATCACTTTAAACATGCTAATTTTAGCTCTAACACTGATGATCCACCTACAAATGTGAACTGACGTTCAAAAATAAAACATTTGAAAACGGACCATTTTCCACATTTCTGAAGCATGACGTAATGGGGGGGTGTTATCTCTTTTGTCGAAAATCAGCCGTTTTTGCTCGAACATTAAATGCCTCCAAATGGTATTTAATTAACTTCCCGGGGTGAAGAAACCCTTTTTGAGAACTCAGAGTGAGTAAATTGGCCATTTTCATGCACTTTTAACCATTCCATAAATCTTGTGTTTTGGGCCCCTGGAAGCATGAAAATCACTTTAAACATGCTAATTTTAGCTCTAACACTGATGATCCACCTACAAATGTGAACTGACGTTCAAAAATAAAACATTTGAAAACTGACCATTTTCCACATTTCTGAAGCATGACGTAATGGGGGGGTGTTATCTCTTTTGTCGAAAATCAGCCGTTTTTGCTCGAACATTAAATGCCTCCAAATGGTATTTATTTCACTTCCCGAGCCCCTGGAAGCATGAAAATCACTTTAAACATGCTAATTTTAGCTCTAACACTGATGATCCACCTACAAATGTGAACTGACGTTCAAAAATAAAACATTTGAAAACGGACCATTTTCCACATTTCTGAAGCATGACGTAATGGGGGGGTGTTATCTCTTTTGTCGAAAATCAGCCGTTTTTGCTCGAACATTAAATGCCTCCAAATGGTATTTAATTAACTTCCCGGGGTGAAGAAACCCTTTTTGAGAACTCAGAGTGAGTAAATTGGCCATTTTCATGCACTTTTAACCATTCCATAAATCTTGTGTTTTGGGCCCCTGGAAGCATGAAAATCACTTTAAACATGCTAATTTTAGCTCTAACACTGATGATCCACCTACAAATGTGAACTGACGTTCAAAAATAAAACATTTGAAAACGGACCATTTTCCACATTTCTGAAGCATGACGTAATGGGGGGGTGTTATCTCTTTTGTCGAAAATCAGCCGTTTTTGCTCTAACATTAAAAGCCTCCAAATGGTATTTAATTAACTTCCCGGGGTGAAGAAACCCTTTTTGAGAACTCAGAGTGAGTAAATTGGCCATTTTCATGCACTTTTAACCATTCCATAAATCTTGTGTTTTGGGCCCCAAGAGCATGAAAATCACTTTAAACATGCTAATTTTAGCTCTAACACTGATGATCCACCTACAAATGTGAACTGACGTTCAAAAATAAAACATTTGAAAACGGACCATTTTCCACATTTCTGAAGCATGACGTAATGGGGGGGTGTTATCTCTTTTGTCGAAAATCAGACGTTTTTGCTCGAACATTAAATGCCTCCAAATGGTATTTAATTAACTTCCCGAGCCCCTGGAAGCATGAAAATCACTTTAAACATGCTAATTTTAGCTCTAACACTGATGATCCACCTACAAATGTGAACTGACGTTCAAAAATAAAACATTTGAAAACGGACCATTTTCCACATTTCTGAAGCATGACGTAATGGGGGGGTGTTATCTCTTTTGTCGAAAATCAGCCGTTTTTGCTCGAACATTAAATGCCTCCAAATGGTATTTAATTAACTTCCCGGGGTGAAGAAACCCTTTTTGAGAACTCAGAGTGAGTAAATTGGCCATTTTCATGCACTTTTAACCATTCCATAAATCTTGTGTTTTGGGCCCCTGGAAGCATGAAAATCACTTTAAACATGCTAATTTTAGCTCTAACACTGATGATCCACCTACAAATGTGAACTGACGTTCAAAAATAAAACATTTGAAAACGGACCATTTTCCACATTTCTGAAGCATGACGTAATGGGGGGGTGTTATCTCTTTTGTCGAAAATCAGCCGTTTTTGCTCGAACATTAAATGCCTCCAAATGGTATTTAATTAACTTCCCGGGGTGAAGAAACCCTTTTTGAGAACTCAGAGTGAGTAAATTGGCCATTTTCATGCACTTTTAACCATTCCATAAATCTTGTGTTTTGGGCCCCTGGAAGCATGAAAATCACTTTAAACATGCTAATTTTAGCTCTAACACTGATGATCCACCTACAAATGTGAACTGACGTTCAAAAATAAAACATTTGAAAACTGACCATTTTCCACATTTCTGAAGCATGACGTAATGGGGGGGTGTTATCTCTTTTGTCGAAAATCAGCCGTTTTTGCTCGAACATTAAATGCCTCCAAATGGTATTTATTTCACTTCCCGAGCCCCTGGAAGCATGAAAATCACTTTAAACATGCTAATTTTAGCTCTAACACTGATGATCCACCTACAAATGTGAACTGACGTTCAAAAATAAAACATTTCAAAAAGGACCATTTTCCACATTTCTGAAGCATGACGTAATGGGGGGGTGTTATCTCTTTTGTCGAAAATCAGCCGTTTTTGCTCGAACATTAAATGCCTCCAAATGGTATTTAATTAACTTCCCGGGGTGAAGAAACCCTTTTTGAGAACTCAGAGTGAGTAAATTGGCCATTTTCATGCACTTTTAACCATTCCATAAATCTTGTGTTTTGGGCCCCTGGAAGCATGAAAATCACTTTAAACATGCTAATTTTAGCTCTAACACTGATGATCCACCTACAAATGTGAACTGACGTTCAAAAATAAAACATTTGAAAACGGACCATTTTCCACATTTCTGAAGCATGACGTAATGGGGGGGTGTTATCTCTTTTGTCGAAAATCAGCCGTTTTTGCTCTAACATTAAAAGCCTCCAAATGGTATTTAATTAACTTCCCGGGGTGAAGAAACCCTTTTTGAGAACTCAGAGTGAGTAAATTGGCCATTTTCATGCACTTTTAACCATTCCATAAATCTTGTGTTTTGGGCCCCAAGAGCATGAAAATCACTTTAAACATGCTAATTTTAGCTCTAACACTGATGATCCACCTACAAATGTGAACTGACGTTCAAAAATAAAACATTTGAAAACGGACCATTTTCCACATTTCTGAAGCATGACGTAATGGGGGGGTGTTATCTCTTTTGTCGAAAATCAGACGTTTTTGCTCGAACATTAAATGCCTCCAAATGGTATTTAATTAACTTCCCGAGCCCCTGGAAGCATGAAAATCACTTTAAACATGCTAATTTTAGCTCTAACACTGATGATCCACCTACAAATGTGAACTGACGTTCAAAAATAAAACATTTGAAAACGGACCATTTTCCACATTTCTGAAGCATGACGTAATGGGGGGTGTTATCTCTTTTGTCGAAAATCAGCCGTTTTTGCTTGAACATTAAATGCCTCCAAATGGTATTTAATTAACTTCCCGAGCCCCTGGAAGCATGAAAATCACTTTAAACATGCTAATTTTAGCTCTAACACTGATGATCCACCTACAAATGTGAACTGACGTTCAAAAATAAAACATTTGAAAACGGACCATTTTCCACATTTCTGAAGCATGACGTAATGGGGGGGGTGTTATCTCTTTTGTCGAAAATCAGCCGTTTTTGCTCGAACATTAAATGCCTCCAAATGGTATTTATTTCACTTCCCGAGCCCCTGGAAGCATGAAAATCACTTTAAACATGCTAATTTTAGCTCTAACACTGATGATCCACCTACAAATGTGAACTGACGTTCAAAAATGAAACATTTGAAAACGGACCATTTTCCACATTTCTGAAGCATGACGTAATGGGGGGGTGTTATCTCTTTTGTCGAAAATCAGCCGTTTTTGCTCGAACATTAAATGCCTCCAAATGGTATTTAATTAACTTCCCGTGGTGAAGAAACCCTTTTTGAGAACTCAGAGTGAGTAAATTGGCCATTTTCATGCACTTTTAACCATTCCATAAATCTTGTGTTTTGGGCCCCTGGAAGTATGAAAATCACTTTAAACATGCTAATTTTAGCTCTAACACTGATGATCCACCTACAAATGTGAACTGACGTTCAAAAAAAAACATTTGAAAACGGACCATTTTCCACATTTCTGAAGCATGACGTAATGGGGGGGTGTTATCTCTTTTGTCGAAAATCAGCCGTTTTTGCTCGAACAATAAATGCCTCCAAATGGTATTTATTTCACTTCCCGAGCCCCTGGAAGCATGAAAATCACTTTAAACATGCTAATTTTAGCTCTAACACTGATGATCCACCTACAAATGTGAACTGACGTTCAAAAATAAAACATTTGAAAACGGACCATTTTCCACATTTCTGAAGCATGACGTAATGGGGGGGTGTTATCTCTTTTGTCGAAAATCAGCTGTTTTGCTCTAACATTAAATGCCTCCAAATGGTATTTAATTAACTTCCCGGGGTGAAGAAACCCTTTTTGAGAACTCAGAGTGAGTAAATTGGCCATTTTCATGCACTTTTAACCATTCCATAAATCTTGTGTTTTGGGCCCCAAGAAGCATGAAAATCACTTTAAACATGCTAATTTTAGCTCTAACACTGATGATCCACCTACAAATGTGAACTGACGTTCAAAAATAAAACATTTGAAAACGGACCATTTTCCACATTTCTGAAGCATGACGTAATGGGGGGGTGTTATCTCTTTTGTCGAAAATCAGCCGTTTTTGCTCGAACATTAAATGCCTCCAAATGGTATTTAATTAACTTCCCGGGGTAAAGAAACCCTTTTTGAGAACTCAGAGTGAGTAAATTGGCCATTTTCATGCACTTTTAACCATTCCATAAATCTTGTGTTTTGGGCCCCCTGGAAGCATGAAAATCACTTTAAACATCCTAATTTTAGCTCTAACACTGATGATCCACCTACAAATGTGAACTGACGTTCAAAAATAAAACATTTGAAAACGGACCATTTTCCACATTTCTGAAGCATGACGTAATGGGGGGGTGTTATCTCTTTTGTCGAAAATCAGCCGTTTTTGCTCGAACATTAAATGCCTCCAAATGGTATTTAATTAACTTCCCGGGGTGAAGAAACCCTTTTTGAGAACTCAGAGTGAGTAAATTGGCCATTTTCATGCACTTTTAACCATTCCATAAATCTTGTGTTTTGGGCCCCTGGAAGCATGAAAATCACTTTAAACATGCTAATTTTAGCTCTAACACTGATGATCCACCTACAAATGTGAACTGACGTTCAAAAATAAAACATTTGAAAACGGACCATTTTCCACATTTCTGAAGCATGACGTAATGGGGGGGTGTTATCTCTTTTGTCGAAAATCAGCCGTTTTTGCTCGAACATTAAATGCCTCCAAATGGTATTTAATTAACTTCCCGGGGTGAAGAAACCCTTTTTGAGAACTCAGAGTGAGTAAATTGGCCATTTTCATGCACTTTTAACCATTCCATAAATCTTGTGTTTTGGGCCCCTGGAAGCATGAAAATCACTTTAAACATGCTAATTTTAGCTCTAACACTGATGATCCACCTACAAATGTGAACTGACGTTCAAAAATAAAACATTTGAAAACTGACCATTTTCCACATTTCTGAAGCATGACGTAATGGGGGGGTGTTATCTCTTTTGTCGAAAATCAGCCGTTTTTGCTCGAACATTAAATGCCTCCAAATGGTATTTATTTCACTTCCCGAGCCCCTGGAAGCATGAAAATCACTTTAAACATGCTAATTTTAGCTCTAACACTGATGATCCACCTACAAATGTGAACTGACGTTCAAAAATAAAACATTTGAAAACGGACCATTTTCCACATTTCTGAAGCATGACGTAATGGGGGGGTGTTATCTCTTTTGTCGAAAATCAGCCGTTTTTGCTCGAACATTAAATGCCTCCAAATGGTATTTAATTAACTTCCCGGGGTGAAGAAACCCTTTTTGAGAACTCAGAGTGAGTAAATTGGCCATTTTCATGCACTTTTAACCATTCCATAAATCTTGTGTTTTGGGCCCCTGGAAGCATGAAAATCACTTTAAACATGCTAATTTTAGCTCTAACACTGATGATCCACCTACAAATGTGAACTGACGTTCAAAAATAAAACATTTGAAAACGGACCATTTTCCACATTTCTGAAGCATGACGTAATGGGGGGGTGTTATCTCTTTTGTCGAAAATCAGCCGTTTTTGCTCTAACATTAAAAGCCTCCAAATGGTATTTAATTAACTTCCCGGGGTGAAGAAACCCTTTTTGAGAACTCAGAGTGAGTAAATTGGCCATTTTCATGCACTTTTAACCATTCCATAAATCTTGTGTTTTGGGCCCCAAGAGCATGAAAATCACTTTAAACATGCTAATTTTAGCTCTAACACTGATGATCCACCTACAAATGTGAACTGACGTTCAAAAATAAAACATTTGAAAACGGACCATTTTCCACATTTCTGAAGCATGACGTAATGGGGGGGTGTTATCTCTTTTGTCGAAAATCAGACGTTTTTGCTCGAACATTAAATGCCTCCAAATGGTATTTAATTAACTTCCCGAGCCCCTGGAAGCATGAAAATCACTTTAAACATGCTAATTTTAGCTCTAACACTGATGATCCACCTACAAATGTGAACTGACGTTCAAAAATAAAACATTTGAAAACGGACCATTTTCCACATTTCTGAAGCATGACGTAATGGGGGGGTGTTATCTCTTTTGTCGAAAATCAGCCGTTTTTGCTCGAACATTAAATGCCTCCAAATGGTATTTAATTAACTTCCCGGGGTGAAGAAACCCTTTTTGAGAACTCAGAGTGAGTAAATTGGCCATTTTCATGCACTTTTAACCATTCCATAAATCTTGTGTTTTGGGCCCCTGGAAGCATGAAAATCACTTTAAACATGCTAATTTTAGCTCTAACACTGATGATCCACCTACAAATGTGAACTGACGTTCAAAAATAAAACATTTGAAAACGGACCATTTTCCACATTTCTGAAGCATGACGTAATGGGGGGGTGTTATCTCTTTTGTCGAAAATCAGCCGTTTTTGCTCGAACATTAAATGCCTCCAAATGGTATTTAATTAACTTCCCGGGGTGAAGAAACCCTTTTTGAGAACTCAGAGTGAGTAAATTGGCCATTTTCATGCACTTTTAACCATTCCATAAATCTTGTGTTTTGGGCCCCTGGAAGCATGAAAATCACTTTAAACATGCTAATTTTAGCTCTAACACTGATGATCCACCTACAAATGTGAACTGACGTTCAAAAATAAAACATTTGAAAACTGACCATTTTCCACATTTCTGAAGCATGACGTAATGGGGGGGTGTTATCTCTTTTGTCGAAAATCAGCCGTTTTTGCTCGAACATTAAATGCCTCCAAATGGTATTTATTTCACTTCCCGAGCCCCTGGAAGAGCATGAAAATCACTTTAAACATGCTAATTTTAGCTCTAACACTGATGATCCACCTACAAATGTGAACTGACGTTCAAAAATAAAACATTTCAAAAAGGACCATTTTCCACATTTCTGAAGCATGACGTAATGGGGGGGTGTTATCTCTTTTGTCGAAAATCAGCCGTTTTTGCTCGAACATTAAATGCCTCCAAATGGTATTTAATTAACTTCCCGGGGTGAAGAAACCCTTTTTGAGAACTCAGAGTGAGTAAATTGGCCATTTTCATGCACTTTTAACCATTCCATAAATCTTGTGTTTTGGGCCCCTGGAAGCATGAAAATCACTTTAAACATGCTAATTTTAGCTCTAACACTGATGATCCACCTACAAATGTGAACTGACGTTCAAAAATAAAACATTTGAAAACGGACCATTTTCCACATTTCTGAAGCATGACGTAATGGGGGGGTGTTATCTCTTTTGTCGAAAATCAGCCGTTTTTGCTCTAACATTAAAAGCCTCCAAATGGTATTTAATTAACTTCCCGGGGTGAAGAAACCCTTTTTGAGAACTCAGAGTGAGTAAATTGGCCATTTTCATGCACTTTTAACCATTCCATAAATCTTGTGTTTTGGGCCCCAAGAGCATGAAAATCACTTTAAACATGCTAATTTTAGCTCTAACACTGATGATCCACCTACAAATGTGAACTGACGTTCAAAAATAAAACATTTGAAAACGGACCATTTTCCACATTTCTGAAGCATGACGTAATGGGGGGGTGTTATCTCTTTTGTCGAAAATCAGACGTTTTTGCTCGAACATTAAATGCCTCCAAATGGTATTTAATTAACTTCCCGAGCCCCTGGAAGCATGAAAATCACTTTAAACATGCTAATTTTAGCTCTAACACTGATGATCCACCTACAAATGTGAACTGACGTTCAAAAATAAAACATTTGAAAACGGACCATTTTCCACATTTCTGAAGCATGACGTAATGGGGGGTGTTATCTCTTTTGTCGAAAATCAGCCGTTTTTGCTTGAACATTAAATGCCTCCAAATGGTATTTAATTAACTTCCCGAGCCCCTGGAAGCATGAAAATCACTTTAAACATGCTAATTTTAGCTCTAACACTGATGATCCACCTACAAATGTGAACTGACGTTCAAAAATAAAACATTTGAAAACGGACCATTTTCCACATTTCTGAAGCATGACGTAATGGGGGGGGTGTTATCTCTTTTGTCGAAAATCAGCCGTTTTTGCTCGAACATTAAATGCCTCCAAATGGTATTTATTTCACTTCCCGAGCCCCTGGAAGCATGAAAATCACTTTAAACATGCTAATTTTAGCTCTAACACTGATGATCCACCTACAAATGTGAACTGACGTTCAAAAATGAAACATTTGAAAACGGACCATTTTCCACATTTCTGAAGCATGACGTAATGGGGGGGTGTTATCTCTTTTGTCGAAAATCAGCCGTTTTTGCTCGAACATTAAATGCCTCCAAATGGTATTTAATTAACTTCCCGTGGTGAAGAAACCCTTTTTGAGAACTCAGAGTGAGTAAATTGGCCATTTTCATGCACTTTTAACCATTCCATAAATCTTGTGTTTTGGGCCCCTGGAAGTATGAAAATCACTTTAAACATGCTAATTTTAGCTCTAACACTGATGATCCACCTACAAATGTGAACTGACGTTCAAAAAAAAAACATTTGAAAACGGACCATTTTCCACATTTCTGAAGCATGACGTAATGGGGGGGTGTTATCTCTTTTGTCGAAAATCAGCCGTTTTTGCTCGAACAATAAATGCCTCCAAATGGTATTTATTTCACTTCCCGAGCCCCTGGAAGCATGAAAATCACTTTAAACATGCTAATTTTAGCTCTAACACTGATGATCCACCTACAAATGTGAACTGACGTTCAAAAATAAAACATTTGAAAACGGACCATTTTCCACATTTCTGAAGCATGACGTAATGGGGGGGTGTTATCTCTTTTGTCGAAAATCAGCTGTTTTGCTCTAACATTAAATGCCTCCAAATGGTATTTAATTAACTTCCCGGGGTGAAGAAACCCTTTTTGAGAACTCAGAGTGAGTAAATTGGCCATTTTCATGCACTTTTAACCATTCCATAAATCTTGTGTTTTGGGCCCCAAGAAGCATGAAAATCACTTTAAACATGCTAATTTTAGCTCTAACACTGATGATCCACCTACAAATGTGAACTGACGTTCAAAAATAAAACATTTGAAAACGGACCATTTTCCACATTTCTGAAGCATGACGTAATGGGGGGTGTTATCTCTTTTGTCGAAAATCAGCCGTTTTTGCTCTAACATTAAATGCCTCCAAATGGTATTTAATTAACTTCCCGAGCCCCTGGAAGCATGAAAATCACTTTAAACATGCTAATTTTAGCTCTAACACTGATGATCCACCTACAAATGTGAACTGACGTTCAAAAATAAAACATTTGAAAACGGACCATTTTCCACATTTCTGAAGCATGACGTACTGGGGGGGGTGTTATCTCTTTTGTCGAAAATCAGCCGTTTTTGCTCTAACATTAAATGCCTCCAAATGGTATTTAATTAACTTCCCGGGGTGAAGAAACCCTTTTTGAGAACTCAGAGTGAGTAAATTGGCCATTTTCATGCACTTTTAACCATTCCATAAATCTTGTGTTTTGGGCCCCTGGAAGCATGAAAATCACTTTAAACATGCTAATTTTAGCTCTAACACCGATGATCCACCTACAAATGTGAACTGACGTTCAAAAATAAAACATTTGAAAACGGACCATTTTCTACATTTCTGAAGCATGACGTAATGGGGGGGTGTTATCTCTTTTGTCGAAAATCAGCCGTTTTTGCTCGAACATTAAATGCCTCCAAATGGTATTTAATTAACTTCCCGGGGTGAAGAAACCCTTTTTGAGAACTCAGAGTGAGTAAATTGGCCATTTTCATGCACTTTTAACCATTCCATAAATCTTGTGTTTTGGGCCCCTGGAAGCATGAAAATCACTTTAAACATGCTAATTTTAGCTCTAACACTGATGATCCACCTACAAATGTGAACTGACGTTCAAAAATAAAACATTTGAAAACGGACCATTTTCCACATTTCTGAAGCATGACGTAATGGGGGGGTGTTATCTCTTTTGTCGAAAATCAGCCGTTTTTGCTCGAACATTAAATGCCTCCAAATGGTATTTATTTCACTTCCCGAGCCCATGGAAGCATGAAAATCACTTTAAACATGCTAATTTTAGCTCTAACACTGATGATCCACCTACAAATGTGAACTGACGTTCAAAAATAAAACATTTGAAAACGGACCATTTTCCACATTTCTGAAGCATGACGTAATGGGGGGGTGTTATCTCTTTTGTCGAAAATCAGCCGTTTTTGCTCGAACAATAAATGCCTCCAAATGGTATTTATTTCACTTCCCGAGCCCCTGGAAGCATGAAAATCACTTTAAACATGCTAATTTTAGCTCTAACACTGATGATCCACCTACAAATGTGAACTGACGTTCAAAAATAAAACATTTGAAAACGGACCATTTTCCACATTTCTGAAGCATGACGTAATGGGGGGGTGTTATCTCTTTTGTCGAAAATCAGCCGTTTTTGCTCTAACATTAAATGCCTCCAAATGGTATTTAATTAACTTCCCGGGGTGAAGAAACCCTTTTTGAGAACTCAGAGTGAGTAAATTGGCCATTTTCATGCACTTTTAACCATTCCATAAATCTTGTGTTTTGGGCCCCAAGAAGCATGAAAATCACTTTAAACATGCTAATTTTAGCTCTAACACTGATGATCCACCTACAAATGTGAACTGACGTTCAAAAATAAAACATTTGAAAACGGACCATTTTCCACATTTCTGAAGCATGACGTAATGGGGGGTGTTATCTCTTTTGTCGAAAATCAGCCGTTTTTGCTCTAACATTAAATGCCTCCAAATGGTATTTAATTAACTTCCCGAGCCCCTGGAAGCATGAAAATCACTTTAAACATGCTAATTTTAGCTCTAACACTGATGATCCACCTACAAATGTGAACTGACGTTCAAAAATAAAACATTTGAAAACGGACCATTTTCCACATTTCTGAAGCATGACGTAATGGGGGGGGTGTTATCTCTTTTGTCGAAAATCAGCCGTTTTTGCTCTAACATTAAATGCCTCCAAATGGTATTTAATTAACTTCCCGGGGTGAAGAAACCCTTTTTGAGAACTCAGAGTGAGTAAATTGGCCATTTTCATGCACTTTTAACCATTCCATAAATCTTGTGTTTTGGGCCCCTGGAAGCATGAAAATCACTTTAAACATGCTAATTTTAGCTCTAACACCGATGATCCACCTACAAATGTGAACTGACGTTCAAAAATAAAACATTTGAAAACGGACCATTTTCTACATTTCTGAAGCATGACGTAATGGGGGGGTGTTATCTCTTTTGTCGAAAATCAGCCGTTTTTGCTCGAACATTAAATGCCTCCAAATGGTATTTAATTAACTTCCCGGGGTGAAGAAACCCTTTTTGAGAACTCAGAGTGAGTAAATTGGCCATTTTCATGCACTTTTAACCATTCCATAAATCTTGTGTTTTGGGCCCCTGGAAGCATGAAAATCACTTTAAACATGCTAATTTTAGCTCTAACACTGATGATCCACCTACAAATGTGAACTGACGTTCAAAAATAAAACATTTGAAAACGGACCATTTTCCACATTTCTGAAGCATGACGTAATGGGGGGGTGTTATCTCTTTTGTCGAAAATCAGCCGTTTTTGCTCGAACATTAAATGCCTCCAAATGGTATTTATTTCACTTCCCGAGCCCATGGAAGCATGAAAATCACTTTAAACATGCTAATTTTAGCTCTAACACTGATGATCCACCTACAAATGTGAACTGACGTTCAAAAATAAAACATTTGAAAACGGACCATTTTCCACATTTCTGAAGCATGACGTAATGGGGGGGTGTTATCTCTTTTGTCGAAAATCAGCCGTTTTTGCTCGAACATTAAATGCCTCCAAATGGTATTTAATTAACTTCCCGGGGTGAAGAAACCCTTTTTGAGAACTCAGAGTGAGTAAATTGGCCATTTTCATGCACTTTTAACCATTCCATAAATCTTGTGTTTTGGGCCCCTGGAAGCATGAAAATCACTTTAAACATGCTAATTTTAGCTCTAACACTGATGATCCACCTACAAATGTGAACTGACGTTCAAAAATAAAACATTTGAAAACGGACCATTTTCCACATTTCTGAAGCATGACCTAATGGGGGGGTGTTATCTCTTTTGTCGAAAATCAGCCGTTTTTGCTCGAACATTAAATGCCTCCAAATGGTATTTATTTCACTTCCCGAGCCCCTGGAAGCATGAAAATCACTTTAAACATGCTAATTTTAGCTCTAACACTGATGATCCACCTACAAATGTGAACTGACGTTCAAAAATAAAACATTTGAAAACGGACCATTTTCCACATTTCTGAAGCATGACGTAATGGGGGGGTGTTATCTCTTTTGTTGAAAATCAGCCGTTTTTGCTCGAACATTAAATGCCTCCAAATGGTATTTAATTAACTTCCCGGGGTGAAGAAACCCTTTTTGAGAACTCAGAGTGAGTAAATTGGCCATTTTCATGCACTTTTAACCATTCCATAAATCTTGTGTTTTGGGCCCCTGGAAGCATGAAAATCACTTTAAACATCCTAATTTTAGCTCTAACACTGATGATCCACCTACAAATGTGAACTGACGTTCAAAAATAAAACATTTGAAAACGGACCATTTTCCACATTTCTGAAGCATGACGTAATGGGGGGGTGTTATCTCTTTTGTCGAAAATCAGCCGTTTTTGCTCGAACATTAAATGCCTCCAAATGGTATTTAATTAACTTCCCGGGGTGAAGAAACCCTTTTTGAGAACTCAGAGTGAGTAAATTGGCCATTTTCATGCACTTTTAACCATTCCATAAATCTTGTGTTTTGGGCCCCTGGAAGCATGAAAATCACTTTAAACATGCTAATTTTAGCTCTAACACTGATGATCCACCTACAAATGTGAACTGACGTTCAAAAATAAAACATTTGAAAACGGACCATTTTCCAAATTTCTGAAGCATGACGTAATGGGGGGGTGTTATCTCTTTTGTCGAAAATCAGCAGTTTTTGCTCGAACATTAAATGCCTCCAAATGGTATTTAATTAACTTCCCGGGGTGAAGAAACCCTTTTTGAGAACTCAGAGTGAGTAAATTGGCCATTTTCATGCACTTTTAACCATTCCATAAATCTTGTGTTTTGGGCCCCTGGAAGCATGAAAATCACTTTAAACATGCTAATTTTAGCTCTAACACTGATGATCCACCTACAAATGTGAACTGACGTTCAAAAATAAAACATTTGAAAACGGACCATTTTCCACATTTCTGAAGCATGACGTAATGGGGGGGTGTTATCTCTTTTGTCGAAAATCAGCCGTTTTTGCTCGAACATTAAATGCCTCCAAATGGTATTTATTTCACTTCCCGAGCCCCTGGAAGCATGAAAATCACTTTAAACATGCTAATTTTAGCTCTAACACTGATGATCCACCTACAAATGTGAACTGACGTTCAAAAATAAAACATTTGAAAACGGACCATTTTCCACATTTCTGAAGCATGACGTAATGGGGGGGTGTTATCTCTTTTGTCGAAAATCAGCCGTTTTTGCTCGAACATTAAATGCCTCCAAATGGTATTTAATTAACTTCCCGGGGTGAAGAAACCCTTTTTGAGAACTCAGAGTGAGTAAATTGGCCATTTTCATGCACTTTTAACCATTCCATAAATCTTGTGTTTGGGGCCCCTGGAAGCATGAAAATCACTTTAAACATGCTAATTTTAGCTCTAACACTGATGATCCACCTACAAATGTGAACTGACGTTCAAAAATAAAACATTTGAAAACGGACCATTTTCCACATTTCTGAAGCATGACGTAATGGGGGGGGTGTTATCTCTTTTGTCGAAAATCAGCCGTTTTTGCTCTAACATTAAATGCCTCCAAATGGTATTTAATTAACTTCCCGGGGTGAAGAAACCCTTTTTGAGAACTCAGAGTGAGTAAATTGGCCATTTTCATGCACTTTTAACCATTCCATAAATCTTGTGTTTTGGGCCCCAAGAGCATGAAAATCACTTTAAACATGCTAATTTTAGCTCTAACACTGATGATCCACCTACAAATGTGAACTGACGTTCAAAAATAAAACATTTGAAAACGGACCATTTTCCACATTTCTGAAGCATGACGTAATGGGGGGGTGTTATCTCTTTTGTCGAAAATCAGCCGTTTTTGCTCGAACATTAAATGCCTCCAAATGGTATTTAATTAACTTCCCGAGCCCCTGGAAGCATGAAAATCACTTTAAACATGCTAATTTTAGCTCTAACACTGATGATCCACCTACAAATGTGAACTGACGTTCAAAAATAAAACATTTGAAAACGGACCATTTTCCACATTTCTGAAGCATGACGTAATGGGGGGGTGTTATCTCTTTTGTCGAAAATCAGCCGTTTTTGCTCGAACATTAAATGCCTCCAAATGGTATTTAATTAACTTCCCGAGCCCCTGGAAGCATGAAAATCACTTTAAACATGCTAATTTTAGCTCTAACACTGATGATCCACCTACAAATGTGAACTGACGTTCAAAAATAAAACATTTGAAAACGGACCATTTTCCACATTTCTGAAGCATGACGTAATGGGGGGGGGTGTTATCTCTTTTGTCGAAAATCAGCCGTTTTTGCTCGAACATTAAATGCCTCCAAATGGTATTTATTTCACTTCCCGAGCCCCTGGAAGCATGAAAATCACTTTAAACATGCTAATTTTAGCTCTAACACTGATGATCCACCTACAAATGTGAACTGACGTTCAAAAATGAAACATTTGAAAACGGACCATTTTCCACATTTCTGAAGCATGACGTAATGGGGGGGTGTTATCTCTTTTGTCGAAAATCAGCCGTTTTTGCTCGAACATTAAATGCCTCCAAATGGTATTTAATTAACTTCCCGTGGTGAAGAAACCCTTTTTGAGAACTCAGAGTGAGTAAATTGGCCATTTTCATGCACTTTTAACCATTCCATAAATCTTGTGTTTTGGGCCCCTGGAAGCATGAAAATCACTTTAAACATGCTAATTTTAGCTCTAACACTGATGATCCACCTACAAATGTGAACTGACGTTCAAAAATAAAACATTTGAAAACGGACCATTTTCCACATTTCTGAAGCATGACGTAATGGGGGGGTGTTATCTCTTTTGTCGAAAATCAGCCGTTTTTGCTCGAACATTAAATGCCTCCAAATGGTATTTAATTAACTTCCCGGGGTGAAGAAACCCTTTTTGAGAACTCAGAGTGAGTAAATTGGCCATTTTCATGCGCTTTTAACCATTCCATAAATCTTGTGTTTTGGGCCCCTGGAAGCATGAAAATCACTTCAAACATGCTAATTTTAGCTCTAACACTGATGATCCACCTACAAATGTGAACTGACGTTCAAAAATAAAACATTTAAAAACGGACCATTTTCCACATTTCTGAAGCATGACGTAATGGGGGGGTGTTATCTCTTTTGTCGAAAATCAGCCGTTTTTGCTCTAACATTAAATGCCTCCAAATGGTATTTAATTAACTTCCCGGGGTGAAGAAACCCTTTTTGAGAACTCAGAGTGAGTAAATTGGCCATTTTCATGCACTTTTAACCATTCCATAAATCTTGTGTTTTGGGCCCCAAGAAGCATGAAAATCACTTTAAACATGCTAATTTTAGCTCTAACACTGATGATCCACCTACAAATGTGAACTGACGTTCAAAAATAAAACATTTGAAAACGGACCATTTTCCACATTTCTGAAGCATGACGTAATGGGGGGTGTTATCTCTTTTGTCGAAAATCAGCCGTTTTTGCTCTAACATTAAATGCCTCCAAATGGTATTTAACTAACTTCCCGAGCCCCTGGAAGCATGAAAATCACTTTAAACATGCTAATTTTAGCTCTAACACTGATGATCCACCTACAAATGTGAACTGACGTTCAAAAATAAAACCTTTGAAAACGGACCATTTTCCACATTTCTGAAGCATGACGTAATGGGGGGGTGTTATCTCTTTTGTCGAAAATCAGCCGTTTTTGCTCTAACATTAAATGCCTCCAAATGGTATTTAATTAACTTCCCGGGGTGAAGAAACCCTTTTTGAGAACTCAGAGTGAGTAAATTGGCCATTTTCATGCACTTTTAACCATTCCATAAATCTTGTGTTTTGGGCCCCTGGAAGCATGAAAATCACTTTAAACATGCTAATTTTAGCTCTAACACTGATGATCCACCTACAAATGTGAACTGACGTTCAAAAATAAAACATTTGAAAACGGACCATTTTCCACATTTCTGAAGCATGACGTAATGGGGGGGTGTTATCTCTTTTGTCGAAAATCAGCCGTTTTTGCTCGAACATTAAATGCCTCCAAATGGTATTTAATTAACTTCCCGGGGTGAAGAAACCCTTTTTGAGAACTCAGAGTGAGTAAATTGGCCATTTTCATGCACTTTTAACCATTCCATAAATCTTGTGTTTTGGGCCCCTGGAAGCATGAAAATCACTTTAAACATGCTAATTTTAGCTCTAACACTGATGATCCACCTACAAATGTGAACTGACGTTCAAAAATAAAACATTTGAAAACGGACCATTTTCCACATTTCTGAAGCATGACGTAATGGGGGGGTGTTATCTCTTTTGTCGAAAATCAGCCGTTTTTGCTCGAACATTAAATGCCTCCAAATGGTATTTATTTCACTTCCCGAGCCCCTGGAAGCATGAAAATCACTTTAAACATGCTAATTTTAGCTCTAACACTGATGATCCACCTACAAATGTGAACTTACGTTAAAAAATAAAACATTTGAAAACGGACCATTTTCCACATTTCTGAAGCATGACGTAATGGGGGGGTGTTATCTCTTTTGTCGAAAATCAGCCGTTTTTGCTCTAACATTAAATGCCTCCAAATGGTATTTAATTAACTTCCCGGGGTGAAGAAACCCTTTTTGAGAACTCAGAGTGAGTAAATTGGCCATTTTCATGCACTTTTAACCATTCCATAAATCTTGTGTTTTGGGCCCCTGGAAGCATGAAAATCACTTTAAACATGCTAATTTTAGCTCTAACACTGATGATCCACCTACAAATGTGAACTGACGTTCAAAAATAAAACATTTGAAAACGGACCATTTTCCACATTTCTGAAGCATGACGTAATGGGGGGGTGTTATCTCTTTTGTCGAAAATCAGCCGTTTTTGCTCGAACATTAAATGCCTCCAAATGGTATTTATTTCACTTCCCGAGCCCCTGGAAGCATGAAAATCACTTTAAACATGCTAATTTTAGCTCTAACACTGATGATCCACCTACAAATGTGAACTGACGTTCAAAAATAAAACATTTGAAAACGGACCATTTTCCACATTTCTGAAGCATGACGTAATGGGGGGGTGTTATCTCTTTTGTCGAAAATCAGCCGTTTTTGCTCGAACATTAAATGCCTCCAAATGGTATTTATTTCACTTCCCGAGCCCCTGGAAGCATGAACATCACTTTAAACATGCTAATTTTAGCTCTAACACTGATGATCCACCTACAAATGTGAACTGACGTTCAAAAATAAAACATTTGTAAACGGACCATTTTCCACATTTCTGAAGCATGACGTAATGGGGGGGTGTTATCTCTTTTGTCGAAAATCAGCCGTTTTTGCTCGAACATTAAATGCCTCCAAATGGTATTTATTTCACTTCCCGAGCCCATGGAAGCATGAAAATCACTTTAAACATGCTAATTTTAGCTCTAACACTGATGATCCACCTACAAATGTGAACTGACGTTCAAAAATAAAACATTTGAAAACGGACCATTTTCCACATTTCTGAAGCATGACGTAATGGGGGGGTGTTATCTCTTTTGTCGAAAATCAGCCGTTTTTGCTCGAACAATAAATGCCTCCAAATGGTATTTATTTCACTTCCCGAGCCCCTGGAAGCATGAAAATCACTTTAAACATGCTAATTTTAGCTCTAACACTGATGATCCACCTACAAATGTGAACTGACGTTCAAAAATAAAACATTTGAAAACGGACCATTTTCCACATTTCTGAAGCATGACGTAATGGGGGGGTGTTATCTCTTTTGTCGAAAATCAGCCGTTTTTGCTTTAACATTAAATGCCTCCAAATGGTATTTAATTAACTTCCCGGGGTGAAGAAACCCTTTTTGAGAACTCAGAGTGAGTAAATTGGCCATTTTCATGCACTTTTAACCATTCCATAAATCTTGTGTTTTGGGCCCCAAGAAGCATGAAAATCACTTTAAACATGCTAATTTTAGCTCTAACACTGATGATCCACCTACAAATGTGAACTGACGTTCAAAAATAAAACATTTGAAAACGGACCATTTTCCACATTTCTGAAGCATGACGTAATGGGGGGTGTTATCTCTTTTGTCGAAAATCAGCCGTTTTTGCTCTAACATTAAATGCCTCCAAATGGTATTTAATTAACTTCCCGAGCCCCTGGAAGCATGAAAATCACTTTAAACATGCTAATTTTAGCTCTAACACTGATGATCCACCTACAAATGTGAACTGACGTTCAAAAATAAAACATTTGAAAACGGACCATTTTCCACATTTCTGAAGCATGACGTAATGGGGGGGGTGTTATCTCTTTTGTCGAAAATCAGCCGTTTTTGCTCTAACATTAAATGCCTCCAAATGGTATTTAATTAACTTCCCGGGGTGAAGAAACCCTTTTTGAGAACTCAGAGTGAGTAAATTGGCCATTTTCATGCACTTTTAACCATTCCATAAATCTTGTGTTTTGGGCCCCTGGAAGCATGAAAATCACTTTAAACATGCTAATTTTAGCTCTAACACCGATGATCCACCTACAAATGTGAACTGACGTTCAAAAATAAAACATTTGAAAACGGACCATTTTCTACATTTCTGAAGCATGACGTAATGGGGGGGTGTTATCTCTTTTGTCGAAAATCAGCCGTTTTTGCTCGAACATTAAATGCCTCCAAATGGTATTTAATTAACTTCCCGGGGTGAAGAAACCCTTTTTGAGAACTCAGAGTGAGTAAATTGGCCATTTTCATGCACTTTTAACCATTCCATAAATCTTGTGTTTTGGGCCCCTGGAAGCATGAAAATCACTTTAAACATGCTAATTTTAGCTCTAACACTGATGATCCACCTACAAATGTGAACTGACGTTCAAAAATAAAACATTTGAAAACGGACCATTTTCCACATTTCTGAAGCATGACGTAATGGGGGGGTGTTATCTCTTTTGTCGAAAATCAGCCGTTTTTGCTCGAACATTAAATGCCTCCAAATGGTATTTATTTCACTTCCCGAGCCCATGGAAGCATGAAAATCACTTTAAACATGCTAATTTTAGCTCTAACACTGATGATCCACCTACAAATGTGAACTGACGTTCAAAAATAAAACATTTGAAAACGGACCATTTTCCACATTTCTGAAGCATGACGTAATGGGGGGGTGTTATCTCTTTTGTCGAAAATCAGCCGTTTTTGCTCGAACATTAAATGCCTCCAAATGGTATTTAATTAACTTCCCGGGGTGAAGAAACCCTTTTTGAGAACTCAGAGTGAGTAAATTGGCCATTTTCATGCACTTTTAACCATTCCATAAATCTTGTGTTTTGGGCCCCTGGAAGCATGAAAATCACTTTAAACATGCTAATTTTAGCTCTAACACTGATGATCCACCTACAAATGTGAACTGACGTTCAAAAATAAAACATTTGAAAACGGACCATTTTCCACATTTCTGAAGCATGACCTAATGGGGGGGTGTTATCTCTTTTGTCGAAAATCAGCCGTTTTTGCTCGAACATTAAATGCCTCCAAATGGTATTTATTTCACTTCCCGAGCCCCTGGAAGCATGAAAATCACTTTAAACATGCTAATTTTAGCTCTAACACTGATGATCCACCTACAAATGTGAACTGACGTTCAAAAATAAAACATTTGAAAACGGACCATTTTCCACATTTCTGAAGCATGACGTAATGGGGGGGTGTTATCTCTTTTGTTGAAAATCAGCCGTTTTTGCTCGAACATTAAATGCCTCCAAATGGTATTTAATTAACTTCCCGGGGTGAAGAAACCCTTTTTGAGAACTCAGAGTGAGTAAATTGGCCATTTTCATGCACTTTTAACCATTCCATAAATCTTGTGTTTTGGGCCCCTGGAAGCATGAAAATCACTTTAAACATCCTAATTTTAGCTCTAACACTGATGATCCACCTACAAATGTGAACTGACGTTCAAAAATAAAACATTTGAAAACGGACCATTTTCCACATTTCTGAAGCATGACGTAATGGGGGGGTGTTATCTCTTTTGTCGAAAATCAGCCGTTTTTGCTCGAACATTAAATGCCTCCAAATGGTATTTAATTAACTTCCCGGGGTGAAGAAACCCTTTTTGAGAACTCAGAGTGAGTAAATTGGCCATTTTCATGCACTTTTAACCATTCCATAAATCTTGTGTTTTGGGCCCCTGGAAGCATGAAAATCACTTTAAACATGCTAATTTTAGCTCTAACACTGATGATCCACCTACAAATGTGAACTGACGTTCAAAAATAAAACATTTGAAAACGGACCATTTTCCAAATTTCTGAAGCATGACGTAATGGGGGGGTGTTATCTCTTTTGTCGAAAATCAGCAGTTTTTGCTCGAACATTAAATGCCTCCAAATGGTATTTAATTAACTTCCCGGGGTGAAGAAACCCTTTTTGAGAACTCAGAGTGAGTAAATTGGCCATTTTCATGCACTTTTAACCATTCCATAAATCTTGTGTTTTGGGCCCCTGGAAGCATGAAAATCACTTTAAACATGCTAATTTTAGCTCTAACACTGATGATCCACCTACAAATGTGAACTGACGTTCAAAAATAAAACATTTGAAAACGGACCATTTTCCACATTTCTGAAGCATGACGTAATGGGGGGGTGTTATCTCTTTTGTCGAAAATCAGCCGTTTTTGCTCGAACATTAAATGCCTCCAAATGGTATTTATTTCACTTCCCGAGCCCCTGGAAGCATGAAAATCACTTTAAACATGCTAATTTTAGCTCTAACACTGATGATCCACCTACAAATGTGAACTGACGTTCAAAAATAAAACATTTGAAAACGGACCATTTTCCACATTTCTGAAGCATGACGTAATGGGGGGGTGTTATCTCTTTTGTCGAAAATCAGCCGTTTTTGCTCGAACATTAAATGCCTCCAAATGGTATTTAATTAACTTCCCGGGGTGAAGAAACCCTTTTTGAGAACTCAGAGTGAGTAAATTGGCCATTTTCATGCACTTTTAACCATTCCATAAATCTTGTGTTTGGGGCCCCTGGAAGCATGAAAATCACTTTAAACATGCTAATTTTAGCTCTAACACTGATGATCCACCTACAAATGTGAACTGACGTTCAAAAATAAAACATTTGAAAACGGACCATTTTCCACATTTCTGAAGCATGACGTAATGGGGGGGGGTGTTATCTCTTTTGTCGAAAATCAGCCGTTTTTGCTCTAACATTAAATGCCTCCAAATGGTATTTAATTAACTTCCCGGGGTGAAGAAACCCTTTTTGAGAACTCAGAGTGAGTAAATTGGCCATTTTCATGCACTTTTAACCATTCCATAAATCTTGTGTTTTGGGCCCCAAGAGCATGAAAATCACTTTAAACATGCTAATTTTAGCTCTAACACTGATGATCCACCTACAAATGTGAACTGACGTTCAAAAATAAAACATTTGAAAACGGACCATTTTCCACATTTCTGAAGCATGACGTAATGGGGGGGTGTTATCTCTTTTGTCGAAAATCAGCCGTTTTTGCTCGAACATTAAATGCCTCCAAATGGTATTTAATTAACTTCCCGAGCCCCTGGAAGCATGAAAATCACTTTAAACATGCTAATTTTAGCTCTAACACTGATGATCCACCTACAAATGTGAACTGACGTTCAAAAATAAAACATTTGAAAACGGACCATTTTCCACATTTCTGAAGCATGACGTAATGGGGGGGTGTTATCTCTTATGTCGAAAATCAGCCGTTTTTGCTCGAACATTAAATGCCTCCAAATGGTATTTAATTAACTTCCCGAGCCCCTGGAAGCATGAAAATCACTTTAAACATGCTAATTTTAGCTCTAACACTGATGATCCACCTACAAATGTGAACTGACGTTCAAAAATAAAACATTTGAAAACGGACCATTTTCCACATTTCTGAAGCATGACGTAATGGGGGGGTGTTATCTCTTTTGTCGAAAATCAGCCGTTTTTGCTCGAACATTAAATGCCTCCAAATGGTATTTATTTCACTTCCCGAGCCCCTGGAAGCATGAAAATCACTTTAAACATGCTAATTTTAGCTCTAACACTGATGATCCACCTACAAATGTGAACTGACGTTCAAAAATGAAACATTTGAAAACGGACCATTTTCCACATTTCTGAAGCATGACGTAATGGGGGGGTGTTATCTCTTTTGTCGAAAATCAGCCGTTTTTGCTCGAACATTAAATGCCTCCAAATGGTATTTAATTAACTTCCCGTGGTGAAGAAACCCTTTTTGAGAACTCAGAGTGAGTAAATTGGCCATTTTCATGCACTTTTAACCATTCCATAAATCTTGTGTTTTGGGCCCCTGGAAGCATGAAAATCACTTTAAACATGCTAATTTTAGCTCTAACACTGATGATCCACCTACAAATGTGAACTGACGTTCAAAAATAAAACATTTGAAAACGGACCATTTTCCACATTTCTGAAGCATGACGTAATGGGGGGGTGTTATCTCTTTTGTCGAAAATCAGCCGTTTTTGCTCGAACATTAAATGCCTCCAAATGGTATTTAATTAACTTCCCGGGGTGAAGAAACCCTTTTTGAGAACTCAGAGTGAGTAAATTGGCCATTTTCATGCACTTTTAACCATTCCATAAATCTTGTGTTTTGGGCCCCTGGAAGCATGAAAATCACTTCAAACATGCTAATTTTAGCTCTAACACTGATGATCCACCTACAAATGTGAACTGACGTTCAAAAATAAAACATTTGAAAACGGACCATTTTCCACATTTCTGAAGCATGACGTAATGGGGGGGTGTTATCTCTTTTGTCGAAAATCAGCCGTTTTTGCTCTAACATTAAATGCCTCCAAATGGTATTTAATTAACTTCCCGGGGTGAAGAAACCCTT
The DNA here is from genome assembly GCF_964263255.1 of Lissotriton vulgaris. Classification (NCBI taxonomy): domain Eukaryota; kingdom Metazoa; phylum Chordata; class Amphibia; order Caudata; family Salamandridae; genus Lissotriton; species Lissotriton vulgaris. The sequence goes on along the minus strand of NW_028248246.1, from coordinate 109,411 downwards.
TTTGAGAACTCAGAGTGAGTAAATTGGCCATTTTCATGCACTTTTAACCATTCCATAAATCTTGTGTTTTGGGCCCCAAGAAGCATGAAAATCACTTTAAACATGCTAATTTTAGCTCTAACACTGATGATCCACCTACAAATGTGAACTGACGTTCAAAAATAAAACATTTGAAAACGGACCATTTTCCACATTTCTGAAGCATGACGTAATGGGGGGTGTTATCTCTTTTGTCGAAAATCAGCCGTTTTTGCTCGAACATTAAATGCCTCCAAATGGTATTTAACTAACTTCCCGAGCCCCTGGAAGCATGAAAATCACTTTAAACATGCTAATTTTAGCTCTAACACTGATGATCCACCTACAAATGTGAACTGACGTTCAAAAATAAAACCTTTGAAAACGGACCATTTTCCACATTTCTGAAGCATGACGTAATGGGGGGGTGTTATCTCTTTTGTCGAAAATCAGCCGTTTTTGCTCTAACATTAAATGCCTCCAAATGGTATTTAATTAACTTCCCGGGGTGAAGAAACCCTTTTTGAGAACTCAGAGTGAGTAAATTGGCCATTTTCATGCACTTTTAACCATTCCATAAATCTTGTGTTTTGGGCCCCTGGAAGCATGAAAATCACTTTAAACATGCTAATTTTAGCTCTAACACTGATGATCCACCTACAAATGTGAACTGACGTTCAAAAATAAAACATTTGAAAACGGACCATTTTCCACATTTCTGAAGCATGACGTAATGGGGGGGTGTTATCTCTTTTGTCGAAAATCAGCCGTTTTTGCTCGAACATTAAATGCCTCCAAATGGTATTTAATTAACTTCCCGGGGTGAAGAAACCCTTTTTGAGAACTCAGAGTGAGTAAATTGGCCATTTTCATGCACTTTTAACCATTCCATAAATCTTGTGTTTTGGGCCCCTGGAAGCATGAAAATCACTTTAAACATGCTAATTTTAGCTCTAACACTGATGATCCACCTACAAATGTGAACTGACGTTCAAAAATAAAACATTTGAAAACGGACCATTTTCCACATTTCTGAAGCATGACGTAATGGGGGGGTGTTATCTCTTTTGTCGAAAATCAGCCGTTTTTGCTCGAACATTAAATGCCTCCAAATGGTATTTATTTCACTTCCCGAGCCCCTGGAAGCATGAAAATCACTTTAAACATGCTAATTTTAGCTCTAACACTGATGATCCACCTACAAATGTGAACTTACGTTAAAAAATAAAACATTTGAAAACGGACCATTTTCCACATTTCTGAAGCATGACGTAATGGGGGGGTGTTATCTCTTTTGTCGAAAATCAGCCGTTTTTGCTCTAACATTAAATGCCTCCAAATGGTATTTAATTAACTTCCCGGGGTGAAGAAACCCTTTTTGAGAACTCAGAGTGAGTAAATTGGCCATTTTCATGCACTTTTAACCATTCCATAAATCTTGTGTTTTGGGCCCCTGGAAGCATGAAAATCACTTTAAACATGCTAATTTTAGCTCTAACACTGATGATCCACCTACAAATGTGAACTGACGTTCAAAAATAAAACATTTGAAAACGGACCATTTTCCACATTTCTGAAGCATGACGTAATGGGGGGGTGTTATCTCTTTTGTCGAAAATCAGCCGTTTTTGCTCGAACATTAAATGCCTCCAAATGGTATTTATTTCACTTCCCGAGCCCCTGGAAGCATGAAAATCACTTTAAACATGCTAATTTTAGCTCTAACACTGATGATCCACCTACAAATGTGAACTGACGTTCAAAAATAAAACATTTGAAAACGGACCATTTTCCACATTTCTGAAGCATGACGTAATGGGGGGGTGTTATCTCTTTTGTCGAAAATCAGCCGTTTTTGCTCGAACATTAAATGCCTCCAAATGGTATTTATTTCCCTTCCCGAGCCCCTGGAAGCATGAAAATCACTTTAAACATGCTAATTTTAGCTCTAACACTGATGATCCACCTACAAATGTGAACTGACGTTCAAAAATAAAACATTTGTAAACGGACCATTTTCCACATTTCTGAAGCATGACGTAATGGGGGGGTGTTATCTCTTTTGTCGAAAATCAGCCGTTTTCGCTCGAACATTAAATGCCTCCAAATGGTCTTTATTTCACTTCCCGAGCCCCTGGAAGCATGAAAATCACTTTAAACATGCTAATTTTAGCTCTAACACTGATGATCCACCTACAAATGTGAACTGACGTTCAAAAATAAAACATTTGAAAACGGACCATTTTCCACATTTCTGAAGCATGACGTAATGGGGGGGTGTTATCTCTTTTGTCGAAAATCAGCCGTTTTTGCTCGAACATTAAATGCCTCCAAATGGTATTTAATTAACTTCCCGGGGTGAAGAAACCCTTTTTGAGAACTTAGAGTGAGTAAATTGGCCATTTTCATGCACTTTTAACCATTCCATAAATCTTGTGTTTTGGGCCCCAAGAAGCATGAAAATCACTTTAAACATGCTAATTTTAGCTCTAACACTGATGATCCACCTACAAATGTGAACTGACGTTCAAAAATAAAACATTTGAAAACGGACCATTTTCCACATTTCTGAAGCATGACGTAATGGGGGGGTGTTATCTCTTTTGTCGAAAATCAGCCGTTTTTGCTCGAACATTAAATGCCTCCAAATGGTATTTAATTAACTTCCCGGGGTGAAGAAACCCTTTTTGAGAACTCAGAGTGAGTAAATTGGCCATTTTCATGCACTTTTAACCATTCCATAAATCTTGTGTTTTGGGCCCCTGGAAGCATGAAAATCACTTTAAACATGCTAATTTTAGCTCTAACACTGATGATCCACCTACAAATGTGAACTGACGTTCAAAAATAAAACATTTGAAAACGGACCATTTTCCACATTTCTGAAGCATGACGTAATGGGGGGGTGTTATCTCTTTTGTCGAAAATCAGCCGTTTTTGCTCTAACATTAAATGCCTCCAAATGGTATTTAATTAACTTCCCGGGGTGAAGAAACCCTTTTTGAGAACTCAGAGTGAGTAAATTGGCCATTTTCATGCACTTTTAACCATTCCATAAATCTTGTGTTTTGGGCCCCTGGAAGCATGAAAATCACTTTAAACATGCTAATTTTAGCTCTAACACTGATGATCCACCTACAAATGTGAACTGACGTTCAAAAATAAAACATTTGAAAACGGACCATTTTCCACATTTCTGAAGCATGACGTAATGGGGGGGTGTTATCTCTTTTGTCGAAAATCAGCCGTTTTTGCTCGAACATTAAATGCCTCCAAATGGTATTTATTTCACTTCCCGAGCCCCTGGAAGCATGAAAATCACTTTAAACATGCTAATTGTAGCTCTAACACTGATGATCCACCTACAAATGTGAACTGACGTTCAAAAATAAAACATTTGAAAACGGACCATTTTCCACATTTCTGAAGCATGACGTAATGGGGGGGTGTTATCTCTTTTGTCGAAAATCAGCCGTTTTTGCTCGAACATTAAATGCCTCCAAATGGTATTTATTTCACTTCCCGAGCCCCTGGAAGCATGAAAATCACTTTAAACATGCTAATTTTAGCTCTAACACTGATGATCCACCTACAAATGTGAACTGACGTTCAAAAATAAAACATTTGAAAACGGACCATTTTCCACATTTCTGAAGCATGACGTAATGGGGGGGTGTTATCTCTTTTGTCGAAAATCAGCCGTTTTTGCTCGAACATTAAATGCCTCCAAATGGTATTTAAATAACTTCCCGAGCCCCTGGAAGCATGAAAATCACTTTAAACATGCTAATTTTAGCTCTAACACTGATGATCCACCTACAAATGTGAACTGACGTTCAAAAATAAAACATTTGAAAACGGACCATTTTCCACATTTCTGAAGCATGACGTAATGGGGGGGGTGTTATCTCTTTTGTCGAAAATCAGCCGTTTTTGCTCTAACATTAAATGCCTCCAAATGGTATTTAATTAACTTCCCGGGGTGAAGAAACCCTTTTTGAGAACTCAGAGTGAGTAAATTGACCATTTTCATGCACTTTTAACCATTCCATAAATCTTGTGTTTTGGGCCCCTGGAAGCATGAAAATCACTTTAAACATGCTAATTTTAGCTCTAACATTGATGATCCACCTACAAATGTGAACTGACGTTCAAAAAGAAAACATTTGAAAACGGACCATTTTCCACATTTCTGAAGCATGACGTAATGGGGGGGTGTTATCTCTTTTGTGGAAAATCAGCCGTTTTTGCTCGAACATTAAATGCCTCCAAATGGTATTTATTTCACTTCCCGAGCCCCTGGAAGCATGAAAATCACTTTAAACATGCTAATTTTAGCTCTAACACTGATGATCCACCTACAAATGTGAACTGACGTTCAAAAATAAAACATTTGAAAACGGACCATTTTCCACATTTCTGAAGCATGACGTAATGGGGCGGTGTTATCTCTTTTGTCGAAAATCAGCCGTTTTTGCTCTAACATTAAATGCCTCCAAATGGTATTTAATTAACTTCCCGGGGTGAAGAAACCCTTTTTGAGAACTCAGAGTGAGTAAATTGGCCATTTTCATGCACTTTTAACCATTCCATAAATCTTGTGTTTTGGGCCCCTGGAAGCATGAAAATCACTTTAAACATGCTAATTTTAGCTCTAACACTGATGATCCACCTACAAATGTGAACTGACGTTCAAAAATAAAACATTTGAAAACGGACCATTTTCCACATTTCTGAAGCATGACGTAATGGGGGGGTGTTATCTCTTTTGTCGAAAATCAGCCGTTTTTGCTCTAACATTAAATGCCTCCAAATGGTATTTAATTAACTTCCCGGGGTGAAGAAACCCTTTTTGAGAACTCAGAGTGAGTAAATTGGCCATTTTCATGCACTTTTAACCATTCCATAAATCTTGTGTTTTGGGCCCCAAGAAGCATGAAAATCACTTTAAACATGCTAATTTTAGCTCTAACACTGATGATCCACCTACAAATGTGAACTGACGTTCAAAAATAAAACATTTGAAAACGGACCATTTTCCACATTTCTGAAGCATGACGTAATGGGGGGTGTTATCTCTTTTGTCGAAAATCAGCTGTTTTTGCTCTAACATTAAATGCCTCCAAATGGTATTTAATTAACTTCCCGAGCCCCTGGAAGCATGAAAATCACTTTAAACATGCTAATTTTAGCTCTAACACTGATGATCCACCTACAAATGTGAACTGACGTTCAAAAATAAAACATTTGAAAACGGACCATTTTCCACATTTCTGAAGCATGACGTAATGGGGGGGTGTTATCTCTTTTGTCGAAAATCAGCCGTTTTTGCTCTAACATTAAATGCCTCCAAATGGTATTTAATTAACTTCCCGGGGTGAAGAAACCCTTTTTGAGAACTCAGAGTGAGTAAATTGGCCATTTTCATGCACTTTTAACCATTCCATAAATCTTGTGTTTTGGGCCCCTGGAAGCATGAAAATCACTTTAAACATGCTAATTTTAGCTCTAACACCGATGATCCACCTACAAATGTGAACTGACGTTCAAAAATAAAACATTTGAAAACGGACCATTTTCCACATTTCTGAAGCATGACGTAATGAGGGGGTGTTATCTCTTTTGTCGAAAATCAGCCGTTTTTGCTCGAACATTAAATGCCTCCAAATGGTATTTAATTAACTTCCCGGGGTGAAGAAACCCTTTTTGAGAACTCAGAGTGAGTAAATTGGCCATTTTCATGCACTTTTAACCATTCCATAAATCTTGTGTTTTGGGCCCCTGGAAGCATGAAAATCACTTTAAACATGCTAATTTTAGCTCTAACACTGATGATCCACCTACAAATGTGAACTGACGTTCAAAAATAAAACATTTGAAAACGGACCATTTTCCACATTTCTGAAGCATGACGTAATGGGGGGGTGTTATCTCTTTTGTCGAAAATCAGCCGTTTTTGCTCGAACATTAAATGCCTCCAAATGGTATTTAATTAACTTCCCGGGGTGAAGAAACCCTTTTTGAGAACTCAGAGTGAGTAAATTGGCCATTTTCATGCACTTTTAACCATTCCATAAATCTTGTGTTTTGGGCCCCTGGAAGCATGAAAATCACTTTAAACATGCTAATTTTAGCTCTAACACTGATGATCCACCTACAAATGTGAACTGACGTTCAAAAATAAAACATTTGAAAACGGACCATTTTCCACATTTCTGAAGCATGACGTAATGGGGGGGTGTTATCTCTTTTGTCGAAAATCAGCCGTTTTTGCTCGAACATTAAATGCCTCCAAATGGTATTTATTTCACTTCCCGAGCCCCTGGAAGCATGAAAATCACTTTAAACATGCTAATTTTAGCTCTAACACTGATGATCCACCTACAAATGTGAACTGACGTTCAAAAATAAAACATTTGAAAACGGACCATTTTCCTCATTTCTGAAGCATGACGTAATCGGGGGGTGTTATCTCTTTTGTCGAAAATCAGCCGTTTTTGCTCGAACATTAAATGCCTCCAAATGGTACTTAATTAACTTCCCGAGCCCCTGGAAGCATGAAAATCACTTTAAACATGCTAATGTTAGCTCTAACACTGATGATCCACCTACAAATGTGAACTGACGTTCAAAAATAAAACATTTGAAAACGGACCATTTTCCACATTTCTGAAGCATGACGTAATGGGGGGGTGTTATCTCTTTTGTTGAAAATCAGCCGTTTTTGCTCGAACATTAAATGCCTCCAAATGGTATTTAATTAACTTCCCGGGGTGAAGAAACCCTTTTTGAGAACTCAGAGTGAGTAAATTGGCCATTTTCATGCACTTTTAACCATTCCATAAATCTTGTGTTTTGGGCCCCTGGAAGCATGAAAATCACTTTAAACATCCTAATTTTAGCTCTAACACTGATGATCCACCTACAAATGTGAACTGACGTTCAAAAATAAAACATTTGAAAACGGACCATTTTCCACATTTCTGAAGCATGACGTAATGGGGGGGTGTTGTCTCTTTTGTCGAAAATCAGCCGTTTTTGCTCGAACATTAAATGCCTCCAAATGGTATTTAATTAACTTCCCGGGGTGAAGAAACCCTTTTTGAGAACTCAGAGTGAGTAAATTGGCCATTTTCATGCACTTTTAACCATTCCATAAATCTTGTGTTTTGGGCCCTTGGAAGCATGAAAATCACTTTAAACATGCTAATTTTAGCTCTAACACTGATGATCCACCTACAAATGTGAACTGACGTTCAAAAATAAAACATTTGAAAACGGACCATTTTCCACATTTCTGAAGCATGACATAATGGGGGGGTGTTATCTCTTTTGTCGAAAATCAGCCGTTTTTGCTCGAACATTAAATGCCTCCAAATGGTATTTATTTCACTTCCCGAGCCCCTGGAAGCATGAAAATCACTTTAAACATGCTAATTTTAGCTCTAACACTGATGATCCACCTACAAATGTGAACTGACGTTCAAAAATAAAACATTTGAAAACGGACCATTTTCCACATTTCTGAAGCATGACGTAATGGGGGGGGTGTTATCTCTTTTGTCGAAAATCAGCCGTTTTTGCTCGAACATTAAATGCCTCCAAATGGTATTTAATTAACTTCCCGGGGTGAAGAAACCCTTTTTGAGAACTCAGAGTGAGTAAATTGGCCATTTTCATGCACTTTTAACCATTCCATAAATCTTGTGTTTTGGGCCCCTGGAAGCATGAAAATCACTTTAAACATGCTAATTTTAGCTCTAACACTGATGATCCACCTACAAATGTGAACTGACGTTCAAAAATAAAACATTTGAAAACGGACCATTTTCCACATTTCTGAAGCATGACGTAATGGGGGGGTGTTATCTCTTTTGTCGAAAATCAGCCGTTTTTGCTCTAACATTAAATGCCTCCAAATGGTATTTAATTAACTTCCCGGGGTGAAGAAACCCTTTTTGAGAACTCAGAGTGAGTAAATTGGCCATTTTCATGCACTTTTAACCATTCCATAAATCTTGTGTTTTGGGCCCCAAGAGCATGAAAATCACTTTAAACATGCTAATTTTAGCTCTAACACTGATGATCCACCTACAAATGTGAACTGACGTTCAAAAATAAAACATTTGAAAACGGACCATTTTCCACATTTCTGAAGCATGACGTAATGGGGGGGTGTTATCTCTTTTGTCGAAAATCAGCCGTTTTTGCTCGAACATTAAATGCCTCCAAATGGTATTTAATTAACTTCCCGAGCCCCTGGAAGCATGAAAATCACTTTAAACATGCTAATTTTAGCTCTAACACTGATGATCCACCTACAAATGTGAACTGACGTTCAAAAATAAAACATTTGAAAACGGACCATTTTCCACATTTCTGAAGCATGACGTAATGGGGGGGTGTTATCTCTTTTGTCGAAAATCAGCCGTTTTTGCTCGAACATTAAATGCCTCCAAATGGTATTTAATTAACTTCCCGAGCCCCTGGAAGCATGAAAATCACTTTAAACATGCTAATTTTAGCTCTAACACTGATGATCCACCTACAAATGTGAACTGACGTTCAAAAATAAAACATTTGAAAACGGACCATTTTCCACATTTCTGAAGCATGACGTAATGGGGGGGGGTGTTATCTCTTTTGTCGAAAATCAGCCGTTTTTGCTCGAACATTAAATGCCTCCAAATGGTATTTATTTCACTTCCCGAGCCCCTGGAAGCATGAAAATCACTTTAAACATGCTAATTTTAGCTCTAACACTGATGATCCACCTACAAATGTGAACTGACGTTCAAAAATGAAACATTTGAAAACGGACCATTTTCCACATTTCTGAAGCATGACGTAATGGGGGGTGTTATCTCTTTTGTCGAAAATCAGCCGTTTTTGCTCGAACATTAAATGCCTCCAAATGGTATTTAATTAACTTCCCGTGGTGAAGAAACCCTTTTTGAGAACTCAGAGTGAGTAAATTGGCCATTTTCATGCACTTTTAACCATTCCATAAATCTTGTGTTTTGGGCCCCTGGAAGCATGAAAATCACTTTAAACATGCTAATTTTAGCTCTAACACTGATGATCCACCTACAAATGTGAACTGACGTTCAAAAATAAAACATTTGAAAACGGACCATTTTCCACATTTCTGAAGCATGACGTAATGGGGGGGTGTTATCTCTTTTGTCGAAAATCAGCCGTTTTTGCTCGAACATTAAATGCCTCCAAATGGTATTTAATTAACTTCCCGAGGTGAAGAAACCCTTTTTGAGAACTCAGAGTGAGTAAATTGGCCATTTTCATGCACTTTTAACCATTCCATAAATCTTGTGTTTTGGGCCCCTGGAAGCATGAAAATCACTTTAAACATGCTAATTTTAGCTCTAACACTGATGATCCACCTACAAATGTGAACTGACGTTCAAAAATAAAACATTTGAAAACGGACCATTTTCCACATTTCTGAAGCATGACGTAATGGGGGGGTGTTATCTCTTTTGTCGAAAATCAGCCGTTTTTGCTCTAACATTAAATGCCTCCAAATGGTATTTAATTAACTTCCCGGGGTGAAGAAACCCTTTTTGAGAACTCAGAGTAAGTAAATTGTTCATTTTCATGCACTTTTAACCATTCCATAAATCTTGTGTTTTGGGCCCCAAGAAGCATGAAAATCACTTTAAACATGCTAATTTTAGCTCTAACACTGATGATCCACCTACAAATGTGAACTGACGTTCAAAAATAAAACATTTGAAAACGGACCATTTTCCACATTTCTGAAGCATGACGTAATGGGGGGTGTTATCTCTTTTGTCGAAAATCAGCCGTTTTTGCTCTAACATTAAATGCCTCCAAATGGTATTTAATTAACTTCCCGAGCCCCTGGAAGCATGAAAATCACTTTAAACATGCTAATTTTAGCTCTAACACTGATGATCCACCTACAAATGTGAACTGACGTTCAAAAATAAAACATTTGAAAACGGACCATTTTCCACATTTCTGAAGCATGACGTAATGGGGGGGTGTTATCTCTTTTGTCGAAAATCAGCCGTTTTTGCTCTAACATTAAATGCCTCCAAATGGTATTTAATTAACTTCCCGGGGTGAAGAAACCCTTTTTGAGAACTCAGAGTGAGTAAATTGGCCATTTTCATGCACTTTTAACCATTCCATAAATCTTGTGTTTTGGGCCCCTGGAAGCATGAAAATCACTTTAAACATGCTAATTTTAGCTCTAACACTGATGATCCACCTACAAATGTGAACTGACGTTCAAAAATAAAACATTTGAAAACGGACCATTTTCCACATTTCTGAAGCATGACGTAATGGGGGGGTGTTATCTCTTTTGTCGAAAATCAGCCGTTTTTGCTCGAACATTAAATGCCTCCAAATGGTATTTAATTAACTTCCCGGGGTGAAGAAACCCTTTTTGAGAACTCAGAGTGAGTAAATTGGCCATTTTCATGCACTTTTAACCATTCCATAAATCTTGTGTTTTGGGCCCCTGAAAGCATGAAAATCACTTTAAACATGCTAATTTTAGCTCTAACACTGATGATCCACCTACAAATGTGAACTGACGTTCAAAAATAAAACATTTGAAAACGGACCATTTTCCACATTTCTGAAGCATGACGTAATGGGGGGGTGTTATCTCTTTTGTCGAAAATCAGCCGTTTTTGCTCGAACATTAAATGCCTCCAAATGGTATTTATTTCACTTCCCGAGCCCATGGAAGCATGAAAATCACTTTAAACATGCTAATTTTAGCTCTAACACTGATGATCCACCTACAAATGTGAACTGACGTTCAAAAAGAAAACATTTGAAAACGGACCATTTTCCACATTTCTGAAGCATGACGTAATGGGGGGGTGTTATCTCTTTTGTCGAAAATCAGCCGTTTTTGCTCGAACATTAAATGCCTCCAAATGGTATTTAATTAACTTCCCGGGGTGAAGAAACCCTTTTTGAGAACTCAGAGTGAGTAAATTGGCCATTTTCATGCACTTTTAACCATTCCATAAATCTTGTGTTTTGGGCCCCTGGAAGCATGAAAATCACTTTAAACATGCTAATTTTAGCTCTAACACTGATGATCCACCTACAAATGTGAACTGACGTTCAAAAATAAAACATTTGAAAACGGACCATTTTCCACATTTCTGAAGCATGACGTAATGGGGGGGGTGTTATCTCTTTTGTCGAAAATTAGCCGTTTTTGCTCGAACATTAAATGCCTCCAAATGGTATTTATTTCACTTCCCGAGCCCCTGGAAGCATGAAAATCACTTTAAACATGCTAATTTTAGCTCTAACACTGATGATCCACCTACAAATGTGAACTTACGTTAAAAAATAAAACATTTGAAAACGGACCATTTTCCACATTTCTGAAGCATGACGTAATGGGGGGGGTGTTATCTCTTTTGTCGAAAATCAGCCGTTTTTGCTCTAACATTAAATGCCTCCAAATGGTATTTAATTAACTTCCCGGGGTGAAGAAACCCTTTTTGAGAACTCAGAGTGAGTAAATTGGCCATTTTCATGCACTTTTAACCATTCCATAAATCTTGTGTTTTGGGCCCCTGGAAGCATGAAAATCACTTTAAACATGCTAATTTTAGCTCTAACACTGATGATCCACCTACAAATGTGAACTGACGTTCAAAAATAAAACATTTGAAAACGGACCATTTTCCACATTTCTGAAGCATGACGTAATGGGGGGGTGTTATCTCTTTTGTCGAAAATCAGCCGTTTTTGCTCGAACATTAAATGCCTCCAAATGGTATTTATTTCACTTCCCGAGCCCCTGGAAGCATGAAAATCACTTTAAACATGCTAATTTTAGCTCTAACACTGATGATCCACCTACAAATGTGAACTGACGTTCAAAAATAAAACATTTGAAAACGGACCATTTTCCACATTTCTGAAGCATGACGTAATGGGGGGGTGTTATCTCTTTTGTCGAAAATCAGCCGTTTTTGCTCGAACATTAAATGCCTCCAAATGGTATTTATTTCACTTCCCGAGCCCCTGGAAGCATGAAAATCACTTTAAACATGCTAATTTTAGCTCTAACACTGATGATCCACCTACAAATGTGAACTGACGTTCAAAAATAAAACATTTGTAAACGGACCATTTTCCACATTTCTGAAGCATGACGTAATGGGGGGGTGTTATCTCTTTTGTCGAAAATCAGCCGTTTTCGCTCGAACATTAAATGCCTCCAAATGGTATTTATTTCACTTCCCGAGCCCCTGGAAGCATGAAAATCACTTTAAACATGCTAATTTTAGCTCTAACACTGATGATCCACCTACAAATGTGAACTGACGTTCAAAAATAAAACATTTGAAAACGGACCATTTTTCACATTTCTGAAGCATGACGTAATGGGGGGGTGTTATCTCTTTTGTCGAAAATCAGCCGTTTTTGCTCGAACATTAAATGCCTCCAAATGGTATTTAATTAACTTCCCGGGGTGAAGAAACCCTTTTTGAGAACTCAGAGTGAGTAAATTGGCCATTTTCATGCACTTTTAACCATTCCATAAATCTTGTGTTTTGGGCCCCAAGAAGCATGAAAATCACTTTAAACATGCTAATTTTAGCTCTAACACTGATGATCCACCTACAAATGTGAACTGACGTTCAAAAATAAAACATTTGAAAACGGACCATTTTCCACATTTCTGAAGCATGACGTAATGGGGGGGTGTTATCTCTTTTGTCGAAAATCAGCCGTTTTTGCTCGAACATTAAATGCCTCCAAATGGTATTTAATTAACTTCCCGGGGTGAAGAAACCCTTTTTAAGAACTCAGAGTGAGTAAATTGGCCATTTTCATGCACTTTTAACCATTCCATAAATCTTGTGTTTTGGGCCCCTGGAAGCATGAAAATCACTTTAAACATGCTAATTTTAGCTCTAACACTGATGATCCACCTACAAATGTGAACTGACGTTCAAAAATAAAACATTTGAAAACGGACCATTTTCCACATTTCTGAAGCATGACGTAATGGGGGGGTGTTATCTCTTTTGTCGAAAATCAGCCGTTTTTGCTCTAACATTAAATGCCTCCAAATGGTATTTAATTAACTTCCCGGGGTGAAGAAACCCTTTTTGAGAACTCAGAGTGAGTAAATTGGCCATTTTCATGCACTTTTAACCATTCCATAAATCTTGTGTTTTGGGCCCCTGGAAGCATGAAAATCACTTTAAACATGCTAATTTTAGCTCTAACACTGATGATCCACCTACAAATGTGAACTGACGTTCAAAAATAAAACATTTGAAAACGGACCATTTTCCACATTTCTGAAGCATGACGTAATGGGGGGGTGTTATCTCTTTTGTCGAAAATCAGCCATTTTTGCTCGAACATTAAATGCCTCCAAATGGTATTTATTTCACTTCCCGAGCCCCTGGAAGCATGAAAATCACTTTAAACATGCTAATTGTAGCTCTAACACTGATGATCCACCTACAAATGTGAACTGACGTTCAAAAATAAAACATTTGAAAACGGACCATTTTCCACATTTCTGAAGCATGACGTAATGGGGGGGTGTTATCTCTTTTGTCGAAAATCAGCCGTTTTTGCTCGAACATTAAATGCCTCCAAATGGTATTTATTTCACTTCCCGAGCCCCTGGAAGCATGAAAATCACTTTAAACATGCTAATTTTAGCTCTAACACTGATGATCCACCTACAAATGTGAACTGACGTTCAAAAATAAAACATTTGAAAACGGACCATTTTCCACATTTCTGAAGCATGACGTAATGGGGGGGTGTTATCTCTTTTGTCGAAAATCAGCCGTTTTTGCTCGAACATTAAATGCCTCCAAATGGTATTTAATTAACTTCCCGGGGTGAAGAAACCCTTTTTGAGAACTCAGAGTGAGTAAATTGGCCATTTTCATGCACTTTTAACCATTCCATAAATCTTGTGTTTTGGGCCCCAAGAAGCATGAAAATCACTTTAAACATGCTAATTTTAGCTCTAACACTGATGATCCACCTACAAATGTGAACTGACGTTCAAAAATAAAACATTTGAAAACGGACCATTTTCCTCATTTCTGAAGCATGACGTAATCGGGGGGTGTTATCTCTTTTGTCGAAAATCAGCCGTTTTTGCTCGAACATTAAATGCCTCCAAATGGTGCTTAATTAACTTCCCGAGCCCCTGGAAGCATGAAAATCACTTTAAACATGCTAATTTTAGCTCTAACACTGATGATCCACCTACAAATGTGAACTGACGTTCAAAAATAAAACATTTGAAAACGGACCATTTTCCACATTTCTGAAGCATGACGTAATGGGGGGGTGTTATCTCTTTTGTTGAAAATCAGCCGTTTTTGCTCGAACATTAAATGCCTCCAAATGGTATTTAATTAACTTCCCCGGGTGAAGAAACCCTTTTTGAGAACTCAGAGTGAGTAAATTGGCCATTTTCATGCACTTTTAACCATTCCATAAATCTTGTGTTTTGGGCCCCTGGAAGCACATAAATCACTTTAAACATGCTAATTTTAGCTCTAACACTGATGATCCACCTACAAATGTGAACTGACGTTCAAAAATAAAACATTTGAAAACGGACCATTTTCCAAATTTCTGAAGCATGACGTAATGGGGGGGTGTTATCTCTTTTGTCGAAAATCAGCCGTTTTTGCTCGAACATTAAATGCCTCCAAATGGTATTTAGTTAACTTCCCGGGGTGAAGAAACCCTTTTTGAGAACTCAGAGTGAGTAAATTGGCCATTTTCATGCACTTTTAACCATTCCATAAATCTTGTGTTTTGGGCCCCTGGAAGCATGAAAATCACTTTAAACATGCTAATTTTAGCTCTAACACTGATGATCCACCTACAAATGTGAACTGACGTTCAAAAATAAAACATTTGAAAACGGACCATTTTCCACATTTCTGAAGCATGACGTAATGGGGGGGTGTTATCTCTTTTGTCGAAAATCAGCCGTTTTTGCTCGAACATTAAATGCCTCCAAATGGTATTTATTTCACTTCCCGAGCCCCTGGAAGCATGAAAATCACTTTAAACATGCTAATTTTAGCTCTAACACTGATGATCCACCTACAAATGTGAACTGACGTTCAAAAATAAAACATTTGAAAACGGACCATTTTCCACATTTCTGAAGCATGACGTAATGGGGGGGTGTTATCTCTTTTGTCGAAAATCAGCCGTTTTTGCTCGAACATTAAATGCCTCCAAATGGTATTTAATTAACTTCCCGGGGTGAAGAAACCCTTTTTGAGAACTCAGAGTGAGTAAATTGGCCATTTTCATGCACTTTTAACCATTCCATAAATCTTGTGTTTTGGGCCCCTGGAAGCATGAAAATCACTTTAAACATGCTAATTTTAGCTCTAACACTGATGATCCACCTACAAATGTGAACTGACGTTCAAAAATAAAACATTTGAAAACGGACCATTTTCCACATTTCTGAAGCATGACGTAATGGGGGGGTGTTATCTCTTTTGTCGAAAATCAGCCGTTTTTGCTCTAACATTAAATGCCTCCAAATGGTATTTAATTAACTTCCCGGGGTGAAGAAACCCTTTTTGAGAACTCAGAGTGAGTAAATTGGCCATTTTCATGCACTTTTAACCATTCAATAAATCTTGTGTTTTGGGCCCCAAGAGCATGAAAATCACTTTAAACATGCTAATTTTAGCTCTAACACTGATGATCCACCTACAAATGTGAACTGACGTTCAAAAATAAAACATTTGAAAACGGACCATTTTCCACATTTCTGAAGCATGACGTAATGGGGGGGTGTTATCTCTTTTGTCGAAAATCAGCCGTTTTTGCTCGAACATTAAATGCCTCCAAATGGTATTTAATTAACTTCCCGAGCCCCTGGAAGCATGAAAATCACTTTAAACATGCTAATTTTAGCTCTAACACTGATGATCCACCTACAAATGTGAACTGACGTTCAAAAATAAAACATTTGAAAACGGACCATTTTCCACATTTCTGAAGCATGACGTAATGGGGGGGTGTTATCTCTTTTGTCGAAAATCAGCCGTTTTTGCTCGAACATTAAATGCCTCCAAATGGTATTTAATTAACTTCCCGAGCCCCTGGAAGCATGAAAATCACTTTAAACATGCTAATTTTAGCTCTAACACTGATGATCCACCTACAAATGTGAACTGACGTTCAAAAATAAAACATTTGAAAACGGACCATTTTCCACATTTCTGAAGCATGACGTAATGGGGGGGGGTGTTATCTCTTTTGTCGAAAATCAGCCGTTTTTGCTCGAACATTAAATGCCTCCAAATGGTATTTATTTCACTTCCCGAGCCCCTGGAAGCATGAAGATCACTTTAAACATGCTAATTTTAGCTCTAACACTGATGATCCACCTACAAATGTGAACTGACGTTCAAAAATGAAACATTTGAAAACGGACCATTTTCCACATTTCTCAAGCATGACGTAATGGGGGGGTGTTATCTCTTTTGTCGAAAATCAGCCGTTTTTGCTCGAACATTAAATGCCTCCAAATGGTATTTAATTAACTTCCCGTGGTGAAGAAACCCTTTTTGAGAACTCAGAGTGAGTAAATTGGCCATTTTCAAGCACTTTTAACCATTCCATAAATCTTGTGTTTTGGGCCCCTGGAAGCATGAAAATCACTTTAAACATGCTAATTTTAGCTCTAACACTGATGATCCACCTACAAATGTGAACTGACGTTCAAAAATAAAACATTTGAAAACGGACCATTTTCCACATTTCTGAAGCATGACGTAATGGGGGGGTGTTATCTCTTTTGTCGAAAATCAGCCGTTTTTGCTCGAACATTAAATGCCTCCAAATGGTATTTAATTAACTTCCCGAGGTGAAGAAACCCTTTTTGAGAACTCAGAGTGAGTAAATTGGCCATTTTCATGCACTTTTAACCATTCCATAAATCTTGTGTTTTGGGCCCCTGGAAGCATGAAAATCACTTTAAACATGCTAATTTTAGCTCTAACACTGATGATCCACCTACAAATGTGAACTGACGTTCAAAAATAAAACATTTGAAAACGGACCATTTTCCACATTTCTGAAGCATGACGTAATGGGGGGGTGTTATCTCTTTTGTCGAAAATCAGCCGTTTTTGCTCTAACATTAAATGCCTCCAAATGGTATTTAATTAACTTCCCGGGGTGAAGAAACCCTTTTTGAGAACTCAGAGTGAGTAAATTGTTCATTTTCATGCACTTTTAACCATTCCATAAATCTTGTGTTTTGGGCCCCAAGAAGCATGAAAATCACTTTAAACATGCTAATTTTAGCTCTAACACTGATGATCCACCTACAAATGTGAACTGACGTTCAAAAATAAAACATTTGAAAACGGACCATTTTCCACATTTCTGAAGCATGACGTAATGGGGGGTGTTATCTCTTTTGTCGAAAATCAGCCGTTTTTGCTCGAACATTAAATGCCTCCAAATGGTATTTAATTAACTTCCCGAGCCCCTGGAAGCATGAAAATCACTTTAAACATGCTAATTTTAGCTCTAACACTGATGATCCACCTACAAATGTGAACTGACGTTCAAAAATAAAACATTTGAAAACGGACCATTTTCCACATTTCTGAAGCATGACGTAATGGGGGGGTGTTATCTCTTTTGTCGAAAATCAGCCGTTTTTGCTCTAACATTAAATGCCTCCAAATGGTATTTAATTAACTTCCCGGGGTGAAGAAACCCTTTTTGAGAACTCAGAGTGAGTAAATTGGCCATTTTCATGCACTTTTAACCATTCCATAAATCTTGTGTTTTGGGCCCCTGGAAGCATGAAAATCACTTTAAACATGCTAATTTTAGCTCTAACACTGATGATCCACCTACAAATGTGAACTGACGTTCAAAAATAAAACATTTGAAAACGGACCATTTTCCACATTTCTGAAGCATGACGTAATGGGGGGGTGTTATCTCTTTTGTCGAAAATCAGCCGTTTTTGCTCGAACATTAAATGCCTCCAAATGGTATTTAATTAACTTCCCGGGGTGAAGAAACCCTTTTTGAGAACTCAGAGTGAGTAAATTGGCCATTTTCATGCACTTTTAACCATTCCATAAATCTTGTGTTTTGGGCCCCTGGAAGCATGAAAATCACTTTAAACATGCTAATTTTAGCTCTAACACTGATGATCCACCTACAAATGTGAACTGACGTTCAAAAATAAAACATTTGAAAACGGACCATTTTCCACATTTCTGAAGCATGACGTAATGGGGGGGTGTTATCTCTTTTGTCGAAAATCAGCCGTTTTTGCTCGAACATTAAATGCCTCCAAATGGTATTTATTTCACTTCCCGAGCCCATGGAAGCATGAAAATCACTTTAAACATGCTAATTTTAGCTCTAACACTGATGATCCACCTACAAATGTGAACTGACGTTCAAAAATAAAACATTTGAAAACGGACCATTTTCCACATTTCTGAAGCATGACGTAATGGGGGGGTGTTATCTCTTTTGTCGAAAATCAGCCGTTTTTGCTCGAACATTAAATGCCTCCAAATGGTATTTAATTAACTTCCCGGGGTGAAGAAACCCTTTTTGAGAACTCAGAGTGAGTAAATTGGCCATTTTCATGCACTTTTAACCATTCCATAAATCTTGTGTTTTGGGCCCCTGGAAGCATGAAAATCACTTTAAACATGCTAATTTTAGCTCTAACACTGATGATCCACCTACAAATGTGAACTGACGTTCAAAAATAAAACATTTGAAAACGGACCATTTTCCACATTTCTGAAGCATGACGTAATGGGGGGGGTGTTATCTCTTTTGTCGAAAATTAGCCGTTTTTGCTCGAACATTAAATGCCTCCAAATGGTATTTATTTCACTTCCCGAGCCCCTGGAAGCATGAAAATCACTTTAAACATGCTAATTTTAGCTCTAACACTGATGATCCACCTACAAATGTGAACTTACGTTAAAAAATAAAACATTTGAAAACGGACCATTTTCCACATTTCTGAAGCATGACGTAATGGGGGGGTGTTATCTCTTTTGTCGAAAATCAGCTGTTTTTGCTCTAACATTAAATGCCTCCAAATGGTATTTAATTAACTTCCCGGGGTGAAGAAACCCTTTTTGAGAACTCAGAGTGAGTAAATTGGCCATTTTCATGCACTTTTAACCATTCCATAAATCTTGTGTTTTGGGCCCCTGGAAGCATGAAAATCACTTTAAACATGCTAATTTTAGCTCTAACACTGATGATCCACCTACAAATGTGAACTGACGTTCAAAAATAAAACATTTGAAAACGGACCATTTTCCACATTTCTGAAGCATGACGTAATGGGGGGGTGTTATCTCTTTTGTCGAAAATCAGCCGTTTTTGCTCGAACATTAAATGCCTCCAAATGGTATTTATTTCACTTCCCGAGCCCCTGGAAGCATGAAAATCACTTTAAACATGCTAATTTTAGCTCTAACACTGATGATCCACCTACAAATGTGAACTGACGTTCAAAAATAAAACATTTGAAAACGGACCATTTTCCACATTTCTGAAGCATGACGTAATGGGGGGGTGTTATCTCTTTTGTCGAAAATCAGCCGTTTTTGCTCGAACATTAAATGCCTCCAAATGGTATTTATTTCACTTCCCGAGCCCCTGGAAGCATGAAAATCACTTTAAACATGCTAATTTTAGCTCTAACACTGATGATCCACCTACAAATGTGAACTGACGTTCAAAAATAAAACATTTGTAAACGGACCATTTTCCACATTTCTGAAGCATGACGTAATGGGGGGGTGTTATCTCTTTTGTCGAAAATCAGCCGTTTTTGCTCGAACATTAAATGCCTCCAAATGGTATTTATTTCACTTCCCGAGCCCCTGGAAGCATGAAAATCACTTTAAACATGCTAATTTTAGCTCTAACACTGATGATCCACCTACAAATGTGAACTGACGTTCAAAAATAAAACATTTGAAAACGGACCATTTTCCACATTTCTGAAGCATGACGTAATGGGGGGGTGTTATCTCTTTTGTCGAAAATCAGCCGTTTTTGCTCGAACATTAAATGCCTCCAAATGGTATTTAATTAACTTCCCGGGGTGAAGAAACCCTTTTTGAGAACTCAGAGTGAGTAAATTGGCCATTTTCATGCACTTTTAACCATTCCATAAATCTTGTGTTTTGGGCCCCTGGAAGCATGAAAATCACTTTAAACATGCTAATTTTAGCTTTAACACTGATGATCCACCTACAAATGTGAACTGACATTCAAAAATAAAACATTTTAAAACGGACCATTTTCCACATTTCTGAAGCATGACGTAATGGGGGGGTGTTATCTCTTTTGTCGAAAATCAGCCGTTTTTGCTCGAACATTAAATGCCTCCAAATGGTATTTAATTAACTTCCCGGGGTGAAGAAACCCTTTTTGAGAACTCAGAGTGAGTAAATTGGCCATTTTCATGCACTTTTAACCATTCCATAAATCTTGTGTTTTGGGCCCCTGGAAGCATGAAAATCACTTTAAACATGCTAATTTTAGCTCTAACACTGATGATCCACCTACAAATGTTAACTGACGTTCAAAAATAAAACATTTGAAAACGGACCATTTTCCACATTTCTGAAGCATGACGTAATGGGGGGTGTTATCTCTTTTGTCGAAAATCAGCCGTTTTTGCTCGAACATTAAATGCCTCCAAATGGTATTTAATTAACTTCCCGGGGTGAAGAAACCCTTTTTGAGAACTCAGAGTGAGTAAATTGGCCATTTTCATGCTCTTTTAACCATTCCATAAATCTTGTGTTTTGGGCCCCTGGAAGCATGAAAATCCCTTTAAACATGCTAATTTTAGCTCTAACACTGATGATCCACCTACAAATGTGAACTGAAGTTCAAAAATAAAACATTTGAAAACGGACCATTTTCCACATTTCTGAAGCATGACGTAATGGGGGGGTGTTATCTCTTTTGTCGAAAATCAGCCATTTTTGCTCTAACATTAAATGCCTCCAAATGGTATTTAATTAACTTCCCGGGGTGAAGAAACCCTTTTTGAGAACTCAGAGTGAGTAAATTGGCCATTTTCATGCACTTTTAACCATTCCATAAATCTTGTGTTTTGGGCCCCTGGAAGCATGAAAATCACTTTAGACATGCTAATTTTAGCTCTAACACTGATGATCCACCTACAAATGTGAACTGACGTTCAAAAATAAAACATTTGAAAACGGACCATTTTCCACATTTCTGAAGCATGACGTAATGGGGGGGTGTTATCTCTTTTGTCGAAAATCAGCCGTTTTTGCTCGAACATTAAATGCCTCCAAATGGTATTTAATTAACTTCCCGGGGTGAAGAAACCCTTTTTGAGAACTCAGAGTGAGTAAATATGCCATTTTCATGCACTTTTAACCATTCCATAAATCTTGTGTTTTGGGCCCCTGGAAGCATGAAAATCACTTTAAACATGCTAATTTTAGCTCTAACACTGATGATCCACCTACAAATGTGAACTGACGTTCAAAAATAAAACATTTGAAAACGGACCATTTTCCACATTTCTGAAGCATGACGTAATGGGGGGGGTGTTATCTCTTTTGTCGAAAATCAGCCGTTTTTGCTCGAACATTAAATGCCTCCAAATGGTATTTATTTCACTTCCCGAGCCCCTGGAAGCATGAAAATCACTTTAAACATGCTAATTTTAGCTCTAACACTGATGATCCACCTACAAATGTGAACTTACGTTCAAAAATAAAACATTTGAAAACGGACCATTTTCCACATTTCTGAAGCATGACGTAATGGGGGGGTGTTATCTCTTTTGTCGAAAATCAGCCGTTTTTGCTCTAACATTAAATGCCTCCAAATGGTATTTAATTAACTTCCCGGGGTGAAGAAACCCTTTTTGAGAACTCAGAGTGAGTAAATTGGCCATTTTCATGCACTTTTAACCATTCCATAAATCTTGTGTTTTGGGCCCCTGGAAGCATGAAAATCACTTTAAACATGCTAATTTTAGCTCTAACACTGATGATCCACCTACAAATGTGAACTGACGTTCAAAAATAAAACATTTGAAAACGGACCATTTTCCACATTTCTGAAGCATGACGTAATGGGGGGGTGTTATCTCTTTTGTCGAAAATCAGCCGTTTTTGCTCGAACATTAAATGCCTCCAAATGGTATTTATTTCACTTCCCGAGCCCCTGGAAGCATGAAAATCACTTTAAACATGCTAATTTTAGCTCTAACACTGATGATCCACCTACAAATGTGAACTGACGTTCAAAAATAAAACATTTGAAAACGGACCATTTTCCACATTTCTGAAGCATGACGTAATGGGGGGGTGTTATCTCTTTTGTCGAAAATCAGCCGTTTTTGCTCGAACATTAAATGCCTCCAAATGGTATTTAATTAACTTCCCGAGCCCCTGGAAGCATGAAAATCACTTTAAACATGCTAATTTTAGCTCTAACACTGATGATCCACCTACAAATGTGAACTGACGTTCAAAAATAAAACATTTGAAAACGGACCATTTTCCACATTTCTGAAGCATGACGTAATGGGGGGGTGTTATCTCTTTTGTCGAAAATCAGCCGTTTTTGCTCGAACATTAAATGCCTCCAAATGGTATTTAATTAACTTCCCGAGCCCCTGGAAGCATGAAAATCACTTTAAACATGCTAATTTTAGCTCTAACACTGATGATCCACCTACAAATGTGAACTGACGTTCAAAAAAAAAACATTTGAAAACGGACCATTTTCCACATTTCTGAAGCATGACGTAATGGGGGGGTGTTATCTCTTTTGTCGAAAATCAGCCGTTTTTGCTCGAACATTAAATGCCTCCAAATGGTATATGGCTGAGATACCCGCCACCCCCTCTCAACACAATCCCCAAGGATGGGAAACCGGAAACAGTTCTGAACTTTTGGAAGACGGGAGGGAGTGACCCTCCCGGCCGTATTTATTAAAATATGAAACAAAATTAAAACATTAAAATAACAGTTTCATATTATGTACAATTTCATTACCACATTGCGATGTTTTGGCTAACCTTAACATATTCTCTAATACAAAGGTTCTCCTAGCCGAACTAACATCCTACAAAACATTTAACTTGACATTTTGAAATTGTACATCCTAACGTTTAAGGGCCAACGGCAAGGTCGTAACCGGTGTCAAGATCCCTAAACCAGAAATATCCCCCTCACTTGTGAGGGGCGACCGCACAGAGGTGTACCTCGAGTGCAACTACCAATTTCCCTTGACTTGACGGGGGCCCCAATAAACTCGACGCCACTTAAAGGTCGTCCGAGGACTCGTGTGAGGTATCTAGAAGGTAGCGTAGACCCCCCCCAAACCCCACACAACTTACCACATCTGCCGTCGCAGATGACCTGGCCCCGGGAAATTCTCCAGGAGGGGGCTGTAGCCCCTCCTACCCAGGAAGGGGCCTTGACCGCCTTTCCTTTCCTTTCGGCGGCCCATCCTTAGAAGGGACCGCCTACCCCGTTGAGGGGCCAATGGCCACCTCCCTCGAGCGCTCCCATCCGTAATGGGTGACGCCCACTCATAGGGATCTTCCAATTAGTGCTCACCGATCATGACCTTACCGCCCGACCAAAATAAATACGACAGTTCTAAACTAAATGACTAATTTACTAAAAGACAGTAAAAACAACAACTTCATTAATAACATGCTACTGATCAACACTAGAGAAGGATAACTTTATTTGCAAAACATACCACAAATTGACCATTCTTTATTGCATATTCAAAGTCATCACGATAATAATCCGAACCTGTAAACAAAATTAGAGTTATCACATCAAACTTTATTCAAAAACCACTTGCTGTCCTCAGGGGCTGGTGGGTGGGTCAAAAATGGCTCTTCGTTCCGTCTCGAGCTCACGTGCAGCGAGGTGGTGCAGCTTCAGAGCACAGGAACAAGAGGATGCTTCCTTGGCTTGTTGCTCCTTTTATCCGTCTTCAGGGCGGGCGTAAACCCGCCCTGGCCTGCCCCGAGGGCGTGGCCGGCCGCGTCAGTGTCTAGGCCAGCCCACTCCAGGGCGGGAAAAAGGCGCGCCCCGGCTACGCCACTTCGGGCATACCAGCCGAGACTCGCCTCCCGCCCAAGATGGCTTCCCGGGGGGATCGTGGTACTCCACCATACGTTCGGGGGGCCCGAATGGTCGCCCCTTTCCATATGGCTGAGATACCCGCCACCCCCTCTCAACACAATCCCCAAGGATGGGAAACCGGAAACAGTTCTGAACTTTTGGAAGACGGGAGGGAGTGACCCTCCCGGCCGTATTTATTAAAATATGAAACAAAATTAAAACATTAAAATAACAGTTTCATATTATGTACAATTTCATTACCACATTGCGATGTTTTGGCTAACCTTAACATATTCTCTAATACAAAGATTCTCCTAGCCGAACTAACATCCTACAAAACATTTAACTTGACATTTTGAAATTGTACATCCTAACGTTTAAGGGCCAACGGCAAGGTCGTAACCGGTGTCAAGATTCCTAAACCAGAAATATCCCCCTCACTTGTGAGGGGCGACCGCACAGAGGTGTACCTCGAGTGCAACTACCAATTTCCCTTGACTTGACGGGGGCCCCAATAAACTCGACGCCACTTAAAGGTCGTCCGAGGACTCGTGTGAGGTATCTAGAAGGTAGCGTAGACCCCCCCAAACCCCACACAACTTACCACATCTGCCGTCGCAGATGACCTGGCCCCGGGAAATTCTCCAGGAGGGGGCTGTAGCCCCTCCTACCCAGGAAGGGGCCTTGACCGCCTTTCCTTTCCTTTCGGCGGCCCATCCTTAGAAGGGACCGCCTACCCCGTTGAGGGGCCAATGGCCACCTCCCTCGAGCGCTCCCATCCGTAATGGGTGACGCCCACTCATAGGGATCTTCCAATTAGTGCTCACCGATCATGACCTTACCGCCACAGGCCGGATAGTTGACCGGCTATCCGGACCCCCCACAACACTCCTACCTAAAGGTCATGTCTTAAAGTCTTTAGCCAAGCTACACAGTCTCCTATGAGTAACTCGTTCCCCACCCGGGACAAATGAACACCATCCCCCAAATACATACTGTCACCCGTAATACAACCATGCGAAATAGAATGCAGTGTATTGGAACGGAACAATCGACTCACTTTGTTATTAATTTTTCTTACTGAATGATTCAGAGCAGAAACAGAAATAGCCCCCGCCATACTTTCCGTGGGATCATATGTGACCATGCAATCGTGCACCCTGGAACTCTCCTCGCCAACCAACTTACAGTGGAAAGCATCGCCTCAAGAAGAAGTCGTCTACCAGTGGTGACCAAATCATTGCCCCCAAGATGTACTATGACTATAGCCGGCGGTGACCTTGTCCGCCCTAGCAAACCCTCAAAGAATGATTGAAACTGGTCAATACAGAGTCCGCCCTTTCCGTAGAAGGACACACTGTACCCGTATTCCCCAGCCACGTGAATCATGTCACCTGCTTTGAATACGTCCGCGGCACGCCTCACGTATGAGTGGCCCACAACCCACACCTCCTTTTTCACAGCCGGTGAAGTCTGACCGCTGGCCCGGTGTTGGGTCGACTGCATAGTCCGCCCCGCCTCGTAGGCTTGCGCAACTGAAACCAAACAAAAACAAGAAGCGTGAGTACATCATTACAGCTTCACAACATGTGCAACCGCACATACCTCTTATAACAATTGGAGGACCAACGCCCCACACGTTTAACTTGTTCGACATTCAGACCCCTGGCTGTAGCCTCTGTAGCAGCCCCTATCCGAAAGGAATGGGTCCCAAACTTGCCCGGGTTCAAGCCCGCAGCAGTAATCGACATCGCAAGCACCCGCTGAAACTGAAACCTCGTCAGTGGGGTGGCGTCAGCGTGTCTCAACAAGGTCCCCCCCCATGATGCCACCCTTTGTGCTAAATATTCCTCTACACAACTCACCGGGCACATGGAGGACCCGGGGATCCTTTGTATTATTATGCAATCACCCATCGCACCCTGATCGGTCTTGGACCTGACGAACGAGACAGTCATTGTCTCCCCTCTGATCTGAACGTGCTCTTGGCACAGTCCCCCCATCACGTCCTGCTTGTTCCTCGCCACTAATTCGCTTACCCGCATAGCCCCATGGAATGCCAGCGTAAAAGCGGCTCGGAATAACACTGTTTCATACTGGGATGAACATGTTGCAGGGAGTCTAGATAATAACAGGGCCAACCTATCCAGACCTATCGGGCGCCTTTCATCTACTCTGCGACCCTCAAGGCGTTGCCACCCACGTAGCGCTTTTTGCACAACGAAAGACGCTGTCGGGTCCTGGATCCCATGAGCCTTAGCCACAAAGGAAATGGCGGCCCGATGCCTCTGGGCCGTAGCCACTGATTTGCCCGCCTGCCGTAACGACAGCAGGAATTTCACTACCAACTCCTCCTGGCCCCAAAGCTCCCCTCTAGCCGCCCCCAAAAAGGCCCAATAGGAACGGAACGCCCCTTCATATGCCTTCCTCGTCCTGGGTGCTAAACTCTCTCCCACGAGGTCCTGTAATTCGGGGCACCGAGAGACCAGAGAGCTTCGGGAAAGGGTGCTGCCACCGGGTCCGCTGTGGGCAGAAAACCCCAGAAGGCCTGCATACGAAAACGAGAAAGCGCATCAGCCGCCTGGTTCATCACCCCCGGGACATGTCTTGCCTTAAATAGTACATTCAATTGCATACACAATAACACAATTTCCTTGAGCAATCTCAGAATCCATTTGCATCGTGCTGCCTGGCTATTGATACACTCAACAACGGTCATGTTATCAGACCAGAATACCACAGAGTGATCTCTGAACCCCTCGGGCCAAGTTCTCAGGGCCACCAGAATGGGAAAAAGTTCTAGGAAAGCAATGTTACTTGTCAGACCACTATCATGCCACCATGATGGCCATCTTTGTGCCGACCACTGAGTGCCGAATATGGCACCAAAACCAATGCTCCCTGCCGAATCTGTCCACAGCCCCAGCTCCTCAGAGGACACGGCCGGTTTGTTCCAGACAATTCGACCATTGAAATCCGCCAGAAATGCCAACCAAATGCGCTTGTCCTGGCGAACCTCTGCCGAGAGCCTTGTGCGATGATGACCCTCTTTCAGGCCGACCATGGCTTGAGCGATCGAGCGAGAAAAGGGGCGGGCCATCGGTATAACTCTTAGGGCAAAATTCAACTGCCCCACCAACTGCTGTAATTGATGCAGCTTAACCTTAGACTCACTTATACACATTTGCAGGGATGCCCTGAACCTTACCACTTTGTCACCTGGTAAACGAAAACAACCTTCCTCGGAATCGAGCTCGATCCCCAGAAACTCGAGGCAAGTCGAGGGACCCACAGTCTTACCTGGTGCCAATGGCACGCCAAACTGATTCATCAAGACACAAAATGCATTCAAAGCCTGTCCACATTCCGGATCCCCGGCTGCCCCAAGAAACAAAAAGTCATCGAGATAATGCATAACATGTTGGAACCCCGTCTTCTTTGTGAAGACCCATTGCAGGAAGCAACTGAACTTTTCGAAATAGGCACACGATATAGAGCACCCCATCGGCATACACCTATCCATGTAATAGTGACCCTGAAACATGAAACCAAGGAGACGCTGATCGTCTGGATGTACCGGGAGCAACCGGAACGCTGACTCGATATCAGATTTTGTCATCAGCGCACCGGGCCCCAGGCGATTCAATATGGCTACGGCCTCATCGAAGGATGCGTACCGCACCGAACACACTTCCGGGTCTAACGCATCGTTCACGGAAAGACCACGTGGGGCTGATAAATTATGTATCAGCCGAAACTCACCCGGGTCCTTCTTGGGGACCACCCCTAAAGGGGAACAAACAAAGTTAGTAACCGGTGGCACATTAAATGGACCGGCGACTCGACCTCGAGCCACCTCCTTCCCAATTTTTTCCTGTACCACGATCGTATGCTGTAAGACCGATATCTGGTTTTTACATTTTGCTATACCCTGAAACTCCCCTACTGGGATGCGGAAACCATATAAAAATCCGTTCCGCAACACCCCAGCGGAAGCGTGATCCGGGTATTCGCTGAGCCAGGGAATCATTGCCATGGTATCAATCGGAGTAGGTAAAGGCGCCCCTCGGACTATGTCAGACCTGTTTGGCGCCTCCTCTACCCCCGTTATCACCCGTTTTGGCTCTGCACATGGACTCAGGATGGGATGATTGCCCACACCCCCCACATTCGTGCCTAAATTTGCATGACCCCTGGGGCCTAGTACATTTCCCCCTGTTAAAGTTCCAACAAACCCCCCTTTTACCTGTGTTGCCGATTGGCCTCGAGTGATTGTCGTTACTCGTACCTGATCGAAAGGGCGTCCCCGCATATTGGCGGGAGGATTCGCCAACGTTACTCCCTACCAATGGCACCCTCAACATACCAGAATCCTCCATTTTGGACCAGGACACAGAATCATAACAATCCCAAGTTAAGTTTTTATCATGCTCTTTCGCTTTTCTGAAAACATTATCGTAACAAAACCAATGGTTGCCCTCGTGAGATACTGAATACCCCATGATCCGTGACTGATAAATCGGCAATTCGGGCAGCAGTTCGGGCCTACGTTCACCCAAGATAGATGTAAAAACCCCCCATGCTTTGCCCCAATTACCAATATTTTCATTTACCTTAAAGGCGGCCATCTTTGCGCGCCAAACACTCGGATGCATGAGCTCCTTTTGGCCCTTAACATGCTCCATCTCATAATGATCGGTAAGCAACGAGAAGATGTTTATATACTCCCCTGCCCATATCTTCTCTTTGATAGCCAGAGGGACATGTTGACCCAACTTTTCCCTTCGAGAGGGTGCCGACTCATCCCTCGCAATCGGCAATGGCCGCTTACCTGAACCGGAAGCTGTATCTGCGACTGGACCTGACCCAGGTGTTTTTTCTACTGCCGCAGCCGGCGATGGTGCCTTCGTCGCTTCCCTTGTTTCTCGCAGCTGCTTCATCAACACCTGCGCGTCGTCAGCCGTGGCGCCCTTGCTACCTTTACCCAACCACGCTGCTAATTGTGCCGCCAGCTCGGGCGGCATATCGTCCCCGGACACGGGGGTGACCACCACGGGAATCGGATTCCCTTCCTCCGGCACAGGGGTGGGTGCCTCGAGTGGCGTACAGGGAACTGGGACGTCTCCCCCAGCTGCTCCCCTTCTGGGCCTCTTGCCTTTTCCTCCTGGAGCTGCTCCTGCCAGAGGACGTTTCGGCCCCCCTTCCTCGTCTTTCTCCGCCATTCGCTTCTTTAGGTCGGTCACCTCTTTCATGAGAACACGCAGCATCTGGTTGGTAGTCATTCGCTTTCCCGCCTTCTTAGGCATTCTCCGACAGAGTATCTGGAAAACAAACAAGAGAGATTACAACGCTCAAAAATGGCTCTTCGTTCCGTCTCGAGCTCACGTGCAGCGAGGTGGTGCAGCTTCAGAGCACAGGAACAAGAGGATGCTTCCTTGGCTTGTTGCTCCTTTTATCCGTCTTCAGGGCGGGCGTAAACCCGCCCTGGCCTGCCCCGAGGGCGTGGCCGGCCGCGTCAGTGTCTAGGCCAGCCCACTCCAGGGCGGGAAAAAGGCGCGCCCCGGCTACGCCACTTCGGGCATACCAGCCGAGACTCGCCTCCCGCCCAAGATGGCTTCCCGGGGGGATCGTGGTACTCCACCATACGTTCGGGGGGACCGAATGGTCGCCCCTTTCCATTTATTTCACTTCCCGAGCCCCTGGAAGCATGAAAATCACTTTAAACATGCTAATTTTAGCTCTAACACTGATGATCCACCTACAAATGTGAACTGACGTTCAAAAATGAAACATTTGAAAACGGACCATTTTCCACATTTCTGAAGCATGACGTAATGGGGGGGTGTTATCTCTTTTGTCGAAAATCAGCCGTTTTTGCTCTAACATTAAATGCCTCCAAATGGTATTTAATTAACTTCCCGGGGTGAAGAAACCCTTTTTGAGAACTCAGAGTGAGTAAATTGGCCATTTTCATGCACTTTTAACCATTCCATAAATCTTGTGTTTTGGGCCCCTGAAAGCATGAAAATCACTTTAAACATGCTAATTTTAGCTCTAACACTGATGATCCACCTACAAATGTGAACTGACGTTCAAAAATAAAACATTTGAAAACGGACCATTTTCCACATTTCTGAAGCATGACGTAATGGGGGGGTGTTATCTCTTTTGTCGAAAATCAGCTGTTTTTGCTCGAACATTAAATGCCTCCAAATGGTATTTAATTAACTTCCCGAGCCCCTGGAAGCATGAAAATCACTTTAAACATGCTAATTTTAGCTCTAACACTGATGATCCACCTACAAATGTGAACTGACGTTCAAAAATAAAACATTTGAAAACGGACCATTTTCCACATTTCTGAAGCATGACGTAATGGGGGGGTGTTATCTCTTTTGTCGAAAATCAGCCGTTTTTGCTCTAACATTAAATGCCTCCAAATGGTATTTAATTAACTTCCCGGGGTGAAGAAACCCTTTTTGAGAACTCAGAGTGAGTAAATTGGCCATTTTCATGCACTTTTAACCATTCCATAAATCTTGTGTTTTGGGCCCCTGGAAGCATGAAAATCACTTTAAACATGCTAATTTTAGCTCTAACACTGATGATCCACCTACAAATGTGAACTGACGTTAAAAAATAAAACATTTGAAAACGGACCATTTTCCACATTTCTGAAGCATGACGTAATGGGGGGGTGTTATCTCTTTTGTCGAAAATCAGTCGTTTTTGCTCGAACATTAAATGCCTCCAAATGGTATTTAATTAACTTCCCGGGGTGAAGAAACCCTTTTTGAGAACTCAGAGTGAGTAAATTGGCCATTTTCATGCACTTTTAACCATTCCATAAATCTTGTGTTTTGGGCCCCTGAAAGCATGAAAATCACTTTAAACATGCTAATTTTAGCTCTAACACTGATGATCCACCTACAAATGTGAACTGACGTTCAAAAATAAAACATTTGAAAATGGACCATTTTCCACATTTCTGAAGCATGACGTAATGGGGGGGTGTTATCTCTTTTGTCGAAAATCAGCCGTTTTTGCTCGAACATTAAATGCCTCCAAATGGTATTTAATTAACTTCCCGAGCCCCTGGAAGCATGAAAATCACTTTAAACATGCTAATTTTAGCTCTAACACTGATGATCCACCTACAAATGTGAACTGACGTTCAAAAATAAAACATTTGAAAACGGACCATTTTCCACATTTCTGAAGCATGACGTAATGGGGGGGGTGTTATCTCTTTTGTCGAAAATCAGCCGTTTTTGCTCTAACATTAAATGCCTCCAAATGGTATTTAATTAACTTCCCGGGGTGAAGAAACCCTTTTTGAGAACTCAGAGTGAGTAAATTGGCCATTTTCATGCACTTTTAACCATTCCATAAATCTTGTGTTTTGGGCCCCTGGAAGCATGAAAATCACTTTAAACATGCTAATTTTAGCTCTAACACTGATGATCCACCTACAAATGTGAACTGACGTTAAAAAATAAAACATTTGAAAACGGACCATTTTCCACATTTCTGAAGCATGACGTAATGGGGGGGTGTTATCTCTTTTGTCGAAAATCAGCCGTTTTTGCTCGAACATTAAATGCCTCCAAATGGTATTTAATTAACTTCCCGGGGTGAAGAAACCCTTTTTGAGAACTCAGAGTGAGTAAATTGGCCATTTTCATGCACTTTTAACCATTCCATAAATCTTGTGTTTTGGGCCCCTGGAAGCATGAAAATCACTTTAAACATGCTAATTTTAGCTCTAACACTGATGATCCACCTACAAATGTGAACTGACGTTCAAAAATAAAACATTTGAAAACGGACCATTTTCCACATTTCTGAAGCATGACGTAATGGGGGGGTGTTATCTCTTTTGTCGAAAATCAGCCGTTTTTGCTCGAACATTAAATGCCTCCAAATGGTATTTATTTCACTTCCCGAGCCCCTGGAAGCATGAAAATCACTTTAAACATGCTAATTTTAGCTCTAACACTGATGATCCACCTACAAATGTGAACTGACGTTCAAAAATAAAACATTTGAAAACGGACCATTTTCCACATTTCTGAAGCATGACGTAATGGGGGGGTGTTATCTCTTTTGTCGAAAATCAGCCGTTTTTGCTCGAACATTAAATGCCTCCAAATGGTATTTAATTAACTTCCCGAGCCCCTGGAAGCATGAAAATCACTTTAAACATGCTAATTTTAGCTCTAACACTGATGATCCACCTACAAATGTGAACTGACGTTCAAAAATAAAACATTTGAAAACGGACCATTTTCCACATTTCTGAAGCATGACGTAATGGGGGGGTGTTATCTCTTTTGTCGAAAATCAGCCGTTTTTGCTCGAACATTAAATGCCTCCAAATGGTATTTAATTAACTTCCCGAGCCCCTGGAAGCATGAAAATCACTTTAAACATGCTAATTTTAGCTCTAACACTGATGATCCACCTACAAATGTGAACTGACGTTAAAAAAAAAAACATTTGAAAACGGACCATTTTCCACATTTCTGAAGCATGACGTAATGGGGGGGTGTTATCTCTTTTGTCGAAAATCAGCCGTTTTTGCTCGAACATTAAATCCCTCCAAATGGTATATGGCTGAGATACCCGCCACCCCCTCTCAACACAATCCCCAAGGATGGGAAACCGGAAACAGTTCTGAACTTTTGGAAGACGGGAGGGAGTGACCCTCCCGGCCGTATTTATTAAAATATGAAACAAAATTAAAACATTAAAATAACAGTTTCATATTATGTACAATTTCATTACCACATTGCGATGTTTTGGCTAACCTTAACATATTCTCTAATACAAAGGTTCTCCTAGCCGAACTAACATCCTACAAAACATTTAACTTGACATTTTGAAATTGTACATCCTAACGTTTAAGGGCCAACGGCAAGGTCGTAACCGGTGTCAAGATCCCTAAACCAGAAATATCCCCCTCACTTGTGAGGGGCGACCGCACAGAGGTGTACCTCGAGTGCAACTACCAATTTCCCTTGACTTGACGGGGGCCCCAATAAACTCGACGCCACTTAAAGGTCGTCCGAGGACTCGTGTGAGGTATCTAGAAGGTAGCGTAGACCCCCCCCCAAACCCCACACAACTTACCACATCTGCCGTCGCAGATGACCTGGCCCCGGGAAATTCTCCAGGAGGGGGCTGTAGCCCCTCCTACCCAGGAAGGGGCCTTGACCGCCTTTCCTTTCCTTTCGGCGGCCCATCCTTAGAAGGGACCGCCTACCCCGTTGAGGGGCCAATGGCCACCTCCCTCGAGCGCTCCCATCCGTAATGGGTGACGCCCACTCATAGGGATCTTCCAATTAGTGCTCACCGATCATGACCTTACCGCCCGACCAAAATAAATACGACAGTTCTAAACTAAATGACTAATTTACTAAAAGACAGTAAAAACAACAACTTCATTAATAACATGCTACTGATCAACACTAGAGAAGGATAACTTTATTTGCAAAACATACCACAAATTGACCATTCTTTATTGCATATTCAAAGTCATCACGATAATAATCCGAACCTGTAAACAAAATTAGAGTTATCACATCAAACTTTATTCAAAAACCACTTGCTGTCCTCAGGGGCTGGTGGGTGGGTCAAAAATGGCTCTTCGTTCCGTCTCGAGCTCACGTGCAGCGAGGTGGTGCAGCTTCAGAGCACAGGAACAAGAGGATGCTTCCTTGGCTTGTTGCTCCTTTTATCCGTCTTCAGGGCGGGCGTAAACCCGCCCTGGCCTGCCCCGAGGGCGTGGCCGGCCGCGTCAGTGTCTAGGCCAGCCCACTCCAGGGCGGGAAAAAGGCGCGCCCCGGCTACGCCACTTCGGGCATACCAGCCGAGACTCGCCTCCCGCCCAAGATGGCTTCCCGGGGGGATCGTGGTACTCCACCATACGTTCGGGGGGACCGAATGGTCGCCCCTTTCCATATGGCTGAGATACCCGCCACCCCCTCTCAACACAATCCCCAAGGATGGGAAACCGGAAACAGTTCTGAACTTTTGGAAGACGGGAGGGAGTGACCCTCCCGGCCGTATTTATTAAAATATGAAACAAAATTAAAACATTAAAATAACAGTTTCATATTATGTACAATTTCATTACCACATTGCGATGTTTTGGCTAACCTTAACATATTCTCTAATACAAAGATTCTCCTAGCCGAACTAACATCCTACAAAACATTTAACTTGACATTTTGAAATTGTACATCCTAACGTTTATGGGCCACCGGCAAGGTCGTAACCGGTGTCAAGATTCCTAAACCAGAAATATCCCCCTCACTTGTGAGGGGCGACCGCACAGAGGTGTACCTCGAGTGCAACTACCAATTTCCCTTGACTTGACGGGGGCCCCAATAAACTCGACGCCACTTAAAGGTCGTCCGAGGACTCGTGTGAGGTATCTAGAAGGTAGCGTAGACCCCCCCAAACCCCACACAACTTACCACATCTGCCGTCGCAGATGACCTGGCCCCGGGAAATTCTCCAGGAGGGGGCTGTAGCCCCTCCTACCCAGGAAGGGGCCTTGACCGCCTTTCCTTTCCTTTCGGCGGCCCATCCTTAGAAGGGACCGCCTACCCCGTTGAGGGGCCAATGGCCACCTCCCTCGAGCGCTCCCATCCGTAATGGGTGACGCCCACTCATAGGGATCTTCCAATTAGTGCTCACCGATCATGACCTTACCGCCACAGGCCGGATAGTTGACCGGCTATCCGGACCCCCCACAACACTCCTACCTAAAGGTCATGTCTTAAAGTCTTTAGCCAAGCTACACAGTCTCCTATGAGTAACTCGTTCCCCACCCGGGACAAATGAACACCATCCCCCAAATACATACTGTCACCCGTAATACAACCATGCGAAATAGAATGCAGTGTATTGGAACGGAACAATCGACTCACTTTGTTATTAATTTTTCTTACTGAATGATTCAGAGCAGAAACAGAAATAGCCCCCCGCCATACTTTCCGTGGGATCATATGTGACCATGCAATCGTGCACCCTGGAACTCTCCTCGCCAACCAACTTACAGTGGAAAGCATCGCCTCAAGAAGAAGTCGTCTACCAGTGGTGACCAAATCATTGCCCCCAAGATGTACTATGACTATAGCCGGCGGTGACCTTGTCCGCCCTAGCAAACCCTCAAAGAATGATTGAAACTGGTCAATACAGAGTCCGCCCTTTCCGTAGAAGGACACACTGTACCCGTATTCCCCAGCCACGTGAATCATGTCACCTGCTTTGAATACGTCCGCGGCACGCCTCACGTATGAGTGGCCCACAACCCACACCTCCTTTTTCACAGCCGGTGAAGTCTGACCGCTGGCCCGGTGTTGGGTCGACTGCATAGTCCGCCCCGCCTCGTAGGCTTGCGCAACTGAAACCAAACAAAAACAAGAAGCGTGAGTACATCATTACAGCTTCACAACATGTGCAACCGCACATACCTCTTATAACAATTGGAGGACCAACGCCCCACACGTTTAACTTGTTCGACATTCAGACCCCTGGCTGTAGCCTCTGTAGCAGCCCCTATCCGAAAGGAATGGGTCCCAAACTTGCCCGGGTTCAAGCCCGCAGCAGTAATCGACATCGCAAGCACCCGCTGAAACTGAAACCTCGTCAGTGGGGTGGCGTCAGCGTGTCTCAACAAGGTCCCCCCCCATGATGCCACCCTTTGTGCTAAATATTCCTCTACACAACTCACCGGGCACATGGAGGACCCGGGGATCCTTTGTATTATTATGCAATCACCCATCGCACCCTGATCGGTCTTGGACCTGACGAACGAGACAGTCATTGTCTCCCCTCTGATCTGAACGTGCTCTTGGCACAGTCCCCCCATCACGTCCTGCTTGTTCCTCGCCACTAATTCGCTTACCCGCATAGCCCCATGGAATGCCAGCGTAAAAGCGGCTCGGAATAACACTGTTTCATACTGGGATGAACATGTTGCAGGGAGTCTAGATAATAACAGGGCCAACCTATCCAGACCTATCGGGCGCCTTTCATCTACTCTGCGACCCTCAAGGCGTTGCCACCCACGTAGCGCTTTTTGCACAACGAAAGACGCTGTCGGGTCCTGGATCCCATGAGCCTTAGCCACAAAGGAAATGGCGGCCCGATGCCTCTGGGCCGTAGCCACTGATTTGCCCGCCTGCCGTAACGACAGCAGGAATTTCACTACCAACTCCTCCTGGCCCCAAAGCTCCCCTCTAGCCGCCCCCAAAAAGGCCCAATAGGAACGGAACGCCCCTTCATATGCCTTCCTCGTCCTGGGTGCTAAACTCTCTCCCACGAGGTCCTGTAATTCGGGGCACCGAGAGACCAGAGAGCTTCGGGAAAGGGTGCTGCCACCGGGTCCGCTGTGGGCAGAAAACCCCAGAAGGCCTGCATACGAAAACGAGAAAGCGCATCAGCCGCCTGGTTCATCACCCCCGGGACATGTCTTGCCTTAAATAGTACATTCAATTGCATACACAATAACACAATTTCCTTGAGCAATCTCAGAATCCATTTGCATCGTGCTGCCTGGCTATTGATACACTCAACAACGGTCATGTTATCAGACCAGAATACCACAGAGTGATCTCTGAACCCCTCGGGCCAAGTTCTCAGGGCCACCAGAATGGGAAAAAGTTCTAGGAAAGCAATGTTACTTGTCAGACCACTATCATGCCACCATGATGGCCATCTTTGTGCCGACCACTGAGTGCCGAATATGGCACCAAAACCAATGCTCCCTGCCGAATCTGTCCACAGCCCCAGCTCCTCAGAGGACACGGCCGGTTTGTTCCAGACAATTCGACCATTGAAATCCGCCAGAAATGCCAACCAAATGCGCTTGTCCTGGCGAACCTCTGCCGAGAGCCTTGTGCGATGATGACCCTCTTTCAGGCCGACCATGGCTTGAGCGATCGAGCGAGAAAAGGGGCGGGCCATCGGTATAACTCTTAGGGCAAAATTCAACTGCCCCACCAACTGCTGTAATTGATGCAGCTTAACCTTAGACTCACTTATACACATTTGCAGGGATGCCCTGAACCTTACCACTTTGTCACCTGGTAAACGAAAACAACCTTCCTCGGAATCGAGCTCGATCCCCAGAAACTCGAGGCAAGTCGAGGGACCCACAGTCTTACCTGGTGCCAATGGCACGCCAAACTGATTCATCAAGACACAAAATGCATTCAAAGCCTGTCCACATTCCGGATCCCCGGCTGCCCCAAGAAACAAAAAGTCATCGAGATAATGCATAACATGTTGGAACCCCGTCTTCTTTGTGAAGACCCATTGCAGGAAGCAACTGAACTTTTCGAAATAGGCACACGATATAGAGCACCCCATCGGCATACACCTATCCATGTAATAGTGACCCTGAAACATGAAACCAAGGAGACGCTGATCGTCTGGATGTACCGGGAGCAACCGGAACGCTGACTCGATATCAGATTTTGTCATCAGCGCACCGGGCCCCAGGCGATTCAATATGGCTACGGCCTCATCGAAGGATGCGTACCGCACCGAACACACTTCCGGGTCTAACGCATCGTTCACGGAAAGACCACGTGGGGCTGATAAATTATGTATCAGCCGAAACTCACCCGGGTCCTTCTTGGGGACCACCCCTAAAGGGGAACAAACAAAGTTAGTAACCGGTGGCACATTAAATGGACCGGCGACTCGACCTCGAGCCACCTCCTTCCCAATTTTTTCCTGTAACACGATCGTATGCTGTAAGACCGATATCTGGTTTTTACATTTTGCTATACCCTGAAACTCCCCTACTGGGATGCGGAAACCATATAAAAATCCGTTCCGCAACACCCCAGCGGAAGCGTGATCCGGGTATTCGCTGAGCCAGGGAATCATTGCCATGGTATCAATCGGAGTAGGTAAAGGCGCCCCTCGGACTATGTCAGACCTGTTTGGCGCCTCCTCTACCCCCGTTATCACCCGTTTTGGCTCTGCACATGGACTCAGGATGGGATGATTGCCCACACCCCCCACATTCGTGCCTAAATTTGCATGACCCCTGGGGCCTAGTACATTTCCCCCTGTTAAAGTTCCAACAAACCCCCCTTTTACCTGTGTTGCCGATTGGCCTCGAGTGATTGTCGTTACTCGTACCTGATCGAAAGGGCGTCCCCGCATATTGGCGGGAGGATTCGCCAACGTTACTCCCTACCAATGGCACCCTCAACATACCAGAATCCTCCATTTTGGACCAGGACACAGAATCATAACAATCCCAAGTTAAGTTTTTATCATGCTCTTTCGCTTTTCTGAAAACATTATCGTAACAAAACCAATGGTTGCCCTCGTGAGATACTGAATACCCCATGATCCGTGACTGATAAATCGGCAATTCGGGCAGCAGTTCGGGCCTACGTTCACCCAAGATAGATGTAAAAACCCCCCATGCTTTGCCCCAATTACCAATATTTTCATTTACCTTAAAGGCGGCCATCTTTGCGCGCCAAACACTCGGATGCATGAGCTCCTTTTGGCCCTTAACATGCTCCATCTCATAATGATCGGTAAGCAACGAGAAGATGTTTATATACTCCCCTGCCCATATCTTCTCTTTGATAGCCAGAGGGACATGTTGACCCAACTTTTCCCTTCGAGAGGGTGCCGACTCATCCCTCGCAATCGGCAATGGCCGCTTACCTGAACCGGAAGCTGTATCTGCGACTGGACCTGACCCAGGTGTTTTTTCTACTGCCGCAGCCGGCGATGGTGCCTTCGTCGCTTCCCTTGTTTCTCGCAGCTGCTTCATCAACACCTGCGCGTCGTCAGCCGTGGCGCCCTTGCTACCTTTACCCAACCACGCTGCTAATTGTGCCGCCAGCTCGGGCGGCATATCGTCCCCGGACACGGGGGTGACCACCACGGGAATCGGATTCCCTTCCTCCGGCACAGGGGTGGGTGCCTCGAGTGGCGTACAGGGAACTGGGACGTCTCCCCCAGCTGCTCCCCTTCTGGGCCTCTTGCCTTTTCCTCCTGGAGCTGCTCCTGCCAGAGGACGTTTCGGCCCCCCTTCCTCGTCTTTCTCCGCCATTCGCTTCTTTAGGTCGGTCACCTCTTTCATGAGAACACGCAGCATCTGGTTGGTAGTCATTCGCTTTCCCGCCTTCTTAGGCATTCTCCGACAGAGTATCTGGAAAACAAACAAGAGAGATTACAACGCTCAAAAATGGCTCTTCGTTCCGTCTCGAGCTCACGTGCAGCGAGGTGGTGCAGCTTCAGAGCACAGGAACAAGAGGATGCTTCCTTGGCTTGTTGCTCCTTTTATCCGTCTTCAGGGCGGGCGTAAACCCGCCCTGGCCTGCCCCGAGGGCGTGGCCGGCCGCGTCAGTGTCTAGGCCAGCCCACTCCAGGGCGGGAAAAAGGCGCGCCCCGGCTACGCCACTTCGGGCATACCAGCCGAGACTCGCCTCCCGCCCAAGATGGCTTCCCGGGGGGATCGTGGTACTCCACCATACGTTCGGGGGGACCGAATGGTCGCCCCTTTCCATTTATTTCACTTCCCGAGCCCCTGGAAGCATGAAAATCACTTTAAACATGCTAATTTTAGCTCTAACACTGATGATCCACCTACAAATGTGAACTGACGTTCAAAAATGAAACATTTGAAAACGGACCATTTTCCACATTTCTGAAGCATGACGTAATGGGGGGGTGTTATCTCTTTTGTCGAAAATCAGCCGTTTTTGCTCTAACATTAAATGCCTCCAAATGGTATTTAATTAACTTCCCGGGGTGAAGAAACCCTTTTTGAGAACTCAGAGTGAGTAAATTGGCCATTTTCATGCACTTTTAACCATTCCATAAATCTTGTGTTTTGGGCCCCTGAAAGCATGAAAATCACTTTAAACATGCTAATTTTAGCTCTAACACTGATGATCCACCTACAAATGTGAACTGACGTTCAAAAATAAAACATTTGAAAACGGACCATTTTCCACATTTCTGAAGCATGACGTAATGGGGGGGTGTTATCTCTTTTGTCGAAAATCAGCTGTTTTTGCTCGAACATTAAATGCCTCCAAATGGTATTTAATTAACTTCCCGAGCCCCTGGAAGCATGAAAATCACTTTAAACATGCTAATTTTAGCTCTAACACTGATGATCCACCTACAAATGTGAACTGACGTTCAAAAATAAAACATTTGAAAACGGACCATTTTCCACATTTATGAAGCATGACGTAATGGGGGGGTGTTATCTCTTTTGTCGAAAATCAGCCGTTTTTGCTCTAACATTAAATGCCTCCAAATGGTATTTAATTAACTTCCCGGGGTGAAGAAACCCTTTTTGAGAACTCAGAGTGAGTAAATTGGCCATTTTCATGCACTTTTAACCATTCCATAAATCTTGTGTTTTGGGCCCCTGGAAGCATGAAAATCACTTTAAACATGCTAATTTTAGCTCTAACACTGATGATCCACCTACAAATGTGAACTGACGTTAAAAAATAAAACATTTGAAAACGGACCATTTTCCACATTTCTGAAGCATGACGTAATGGGGGGGGTGTTATCTCTTTTGTCGAAAATCAGTCGTTTTTGCTCGAACATTAAATGCCTCCAAATGGTATTTAATTAACTTCCCGGGGTGAAGAAACCCTTTTTGAGAACTCAGAGTGAGTAAATTGGCCATTTTCATGCACTTTTAACCATTCCATAAATCTTGTGTTTTGGGCCCCTGAAAGCATGAAAATCACTTTAAACATGCTAATTTTAGCTCTAACACTGATGATCCACCTACAAATGTGAACTGACGTTCAAAAATAAAACATTTGAAAATGGACCATTTTCCACATTTCTGAAGCAAGACGTAATGGGGGGGTGTTATCTCTTTTGTCGAAAATCAGCCGTTTTTGCTCGAACATTAAATGCCTCCAAATGGTATTTAATTAACTTCCCGAGCCCCTGGAAGCATGAAAATATCTTTAAACATGCTAATTTTAGCTCTAACACTGATGATCCACCTACAAATGTGAACTGACGTTCAAAAATAAAACATTTGAAAACGGACAATTTTCCACATTTCTGAAGCATGACGTAATGGGGGGGGTGTTATCTCTTTTGTCGAAAATCAGCCGTTTTTGCTCTAACATTAAATGCCTCCAAATGGTATTTAATTAACTTCCCGGGGTGAAGAAACCCTTTTTGAGAACTCAGAGTGAGTAAATTGGCCATTTTCATGCACTTTTAACCATTCCATAAATCTTGTGTTTTGGGCCCCTGGAAGCATGAAAATCACTTTAAACATGCTAATTTTAGCTCTAACACTGATGATCCACCTACAAATGTGAACTGACGTTCAAAAATAAAACATTTGAAAACGGACCATTTTCCACATTTCTGAAGCATGACGTAATGGGGGGGTGTTATCTCTTTTGTCGAAAATCAGCCGTTTTTGCTCGAACATTAAATGCCTCCAAATGGTATTTAATTAACTTCCCGAGCCCCTGGAAGCATGAAAATCACTTTAAACATGCTAATTTTAGCTCTAACACTGATGATCCACCTACAAATGTGAACTGACGTTCAAAAATAAAACATTTGAAAACGGACCATTTTCCACATTTCTGAAGCATGGCGTAATGGGGGGGTGTTATCTCTTTTGTCGAAAATCAGCCGTTTTTGCTCGAACATTAAATGCCTCCAAATGGTATTTAATTAACTTCCCGGGGTGAAGAAACCCTTTTTGAGAACTCAGAGTGAGTAAATTGGCCATTTTCATGCACTTTTAACCATTCCATAAATCTTGTGTTTTGGGCCCCTGGAAGCATGAAAATCACTTTAAACATGCTAATTTTAGCTCTAACACTGATGATCCACCTACAAATGTGAACTGACGTTCAAAAATAAAACATTTGAAAACGGACCATTTTCCTCATTTCTGAAGCATGACGTAATCGGGGGGTGTTATCTCTTTTGTCGAAAATCAGCCGTTTTTGCTCGAACATTAAATGCCTCCAAATGGTATTTAATTAACTTCCCGAGCCCCTGGAAGCATGAAAATCACTTTAAACATGCTAATTTTAGCTCTAACACTGATGATCCACCTACAAATGTGAACTGACGTTCAAAAATAAAACATTTGAAAACGGACCATTTTCCACATTTCTGAAGCATGACGTAATGGGGGGGTGTTATCTCTTTTGTCGAAAATCAGCCGTTTTTGCTCGAACATTAAATGCCTCCAAATGGTATTTAATTAACTTCCCGGGGTGAAGAAACCCTTTTTGAGAACTCAGAGTGAGTAAATTGGCCATTTTCATGCACTTTTAACCATTCCATAAATCTTGTGTTTTGGGCCCCTGGAAGCATGAAAATCACTTTAAACATCCTAATTTTAGCTCTAACACTGATGATCCACCTACAAATGTGAACTGACGTTCAAAAATAAAACATTTGAAAACGGACCATTTTCCACATTTCTGAAGCATGACGTAATGGGGGGGTGTTATCTCTTTTGTCGAAAATCAGACGTTTTTGCTCGAACATTAAATGCCTCCAAATGGTATTTAATTAACTTCCCGGGGTGAAGAAACCCTTTTTGAGAACTCAGAGTGAGTAAATTGGCCATTTTCATGCACTTTTAACCATTCCATAAATCTTGTGTTTTGGGCCCCTGGAAGCATGAAAATCACTTTAAACATGCTAATTTTAGCTCTAACACTGATGATCCACCTACAAATGTGAACTGACGTTCAAAAATAAAACATTTGAAAACGGACCATTTTCCACATTTCTGAAGCATGACGTAATGGGGGGGTGTTATCTCTTTTGTCGAAAATCAGCCGTTTTTGCTCTAACATTAAAAGCCTCCAAATGGTATTTAATTAACTTCCCGGGGTGAAGAAACCCTTTTTGAGAACTCAGAGTGAGTAAATTGGC
The DNA here is from genome assembly GCF_964263255.1 of Lissotriton vulgaris. Taxonomy (NCBI): domain Eukaryota; kingdom Metazoa; phylum Chordata; class Amphibia; order Caudata; family Salamandridae; genus Lissotriton; species Lissotriton vulgaris. The sequence goes on along the minus strand of NW_028248246.1, from coordinate 66,242 downwards.
CATTTTCATGCACTTTTAACCATTCCATAAATCTTGTGTTTTGGGCCCCAAGAGCATGAAAATCACTTTAAACATGCTAATTTTTTGCTCTAACAATGCTGATCCACCTACAAATGCGAACTGACGTTCAAAAATAAAACATTTGAAAACAGACCATTTTCAACATTTCTGAAGCATGACGTAATGGGGGGGTGTTATCTCTTTTGTCGAAAATCACCTGTTTTTGCTCGAACATTAAATGCCTCCAAATGGTATTTATTTCACTTCCCGAGCCCCTGGAAGCATGAAAATCACTTTAAACATGCTAATTTTAGCTCTAACACTGATGATCCACCTACAAATGTGAACTGACGTTCAAAAATAAAACATTTGAAAACGGACCATTTTCCACATTTCTGAAGCATGACGTAATGGGGGGGTGTTATCTCTTTTGTCGAAAATCAGCCGTTTTTGCTCGAACATTAAATGCCTCCAAATGGTATTTAATTAACTTCCCGGGGTGAAGAAACCCTTTTTGAGAACTCAGAGTGAGTAAATTGGCCATTTTCATGCACTTTTAACCATTCCATAAATCTTGTGTTTTGGGCCCCTGGAAGCATGAAAATCACTTTAAACATGCTAATTTTAGCTCTAACACTGATGATCCACCTACAAATGTGAACTGACGTTCAAAAATAAAACATTTGAAAACGGACCATTTTCCACATTTCTGAAGCATGACGTAATGGGGGGGTGTTATCTCTTTTGTCGAAAATCAGCCGTTTTTGCTCTAACATTAAAAGCCTCCAAATGGTATTTAATTAACTTCCCGGGGTGAAGAAACCCTTTTTGAGAACTCAGAGTGAGTAAATTGGCCATTTTCATGCACTTTTAACCATTCCATAAATCTTGTGTTTTGGGCCCCAAGAGCATGAAAATCACTTTAAACATGCTAATTTTTTGCTCTAACAATGCTGATCCACCTACAAATGCGAACTGACGTTCAAAAATAAAACATTTGAAAACAGACCATTTTCAACATTTCTGAAGCATGACGTAATGGGGGGGTGTTATCTCTTTTGTCGAAAATCAGCCGTTTTTGCTCGAACATTAAATGCCTCCAAATGGTATTTAATTAACTTCCCGAGCCCCTGGAAGCATGAAAATCACTTTAAACATGCTAATTTTAGCTCTAACACTGATGATCCACCTACAAATGTGAACTGACGTTCAAAAATAAAACATTTGAAAACGGACCATTTTCCACATTTCTGAAGCATGACGTAATGGGGGGGTGTTATCTCTTTTGTCGAAAATCAGCCGTTTTTGCTCGAACATTAAATGCCTCCAAATGGTATTTAATTAACTTCCCGAGCCCCTGGAAGCATGAAAATCACTTTAAACATGCTAATTTTAGCTCTAACACTGATGATCCACCTACAAATGTGAACTGACGTTCAAAAATAAAACATTTGAAAACGGACCATTTTCCACATTTCTGAAGCATGACGTAATGGGGGGGGTGTTGTCTCTTTTGTCGAAAATCAGCCGTTTTTGCTCGAACATTAAATGCCTCCAAATGGTATTTATTTCACTTCCCGAGCCCCTGGAAGCATGAAAATCACTTTAAACATGCTAATTTTAGCTCTAACACTGATGATCCACCTACAAATGTGAACTGACGTTCAAAAATGAAACATTTGAAAACGGACCATTTTCCACATTTCTGAAGCATGACGTAATGGGGGGGTGTTATCTCTTTTGTCGAAAATCAGCCGTTTTTGCTCGAACATTAAATGCCTCCAAATGGTATTTAATTAACTTCCCGTGGTGAAGAAACCCTTTTTGAGAACTCAGAGTGAGTAAATTGGCCATTTTCATGCACTTTTAACCATTCCATAAATCTTGTGTTTTGGGCCCCTGGAAGCATGAAAATCACTTTAAACATGCTAATTTTAGCTCTAACACTGATGATCCACCTACAAATGTGAACTGACGTTCAAAAATAAAACATTTGAAAACGGACCATTTTCCACATTTCTGAAGCATGACGTAATGGGGGGGTGTTATCTCTTTTGTCGAAAATCAGCCGTTTTTGCTCGAACAATAAATGCCTCCAAATGGTATTTATTTCACTTCCCGAGCCGCTGGAAGCATGAAAATCACTTTAAACATGCTAATTTTAGCTCTAACACTGATGATCCACCTACAAATGTGAACTGACGTTCAAAAATAAAACATTTGAAAACGGACCATTTTCCACATTTCTGAAGCATGACGTAATGGGGGGGTGTTATCTCTTTTGTCGAAAATCAGCCGTTTTTGCTCGAACATTAAATGCCTCCAAATGGTATTTAATTAACTTCCCGGGGTGAAGAAACCCTTTTTGAGAACTCAGAGTGAGTAAATTGGCCATTTTCATGCACTTTTAACCATTCCATAAATCTTGTGTTTTGGGCCCCAAGAAGCATGAAAATCACTTTAAACATGCTAATTTTAGCTCTAACACTGATGATCCACCTACAAATGTGAACTGACGTTCAAAAATAAAACATTTGAAAACGGACCATTTTCCACATTTCTGAAGCATGACGTAATGGGGGGTGTTATCTCTTTTGTCGAAAATCAGCCGTTTTTGCTCTAACATTAAATGCCTCCAAATGGTATTTAATTAACTTCCCGAGCCCCTGGAAGCATGAAAATCACTTTAAACATGCTAATTTTAGCTCTAACACTGATGATCCACCTACAAATGTGAACTGACGTTCAAAAATAAAACATTTGAAAACGGACCATTTTCCACATTTCTGAAGCATGACGTAATGGGGGGGTGTTATCTCTTTTGTCGAAAATCAGCCGTTTTTGCTCGAACATTAAATGCCTCCAAATGGTATTTAATTAACTTCCCGGGGTGAAGAAACCCTTTTTGAGAACTCAGAGTGAGTAAATTGGCCATTTTCATGCACTTTTAACCATTCCATAAATCTTGTGTTTTGGGCCCCTGGAAGCATGAAAATCACTTTAAACATGCTAATTTTAGCTCTAACACTGATGATCCACCTACAAATGTGAACTGACGTTCAAAAATAAAACATTTGAAAACGGACCATTTTCCACATTTCTGAAGCATGACGTAATGGGGGGGTGTTATCTCTTTTGTCGAAAATCAGCCGTTTTTGCTCGAACATTAAATGCCTCCAAATGGTATTTATTTCACTTCCCGAGCCCATGGAAGCATGAAAATCACTTTAAACATGCTAATTTTAGCTCTAACACTGATGATCCACCTACAAATGTGAACTGACGTTCAAAAATAAAACATTTGAAAACGGACCATTTTCCACATTTCTGAAGCATGACGTAATGGGGGGGTGTTATCTCTTTTGTCGAAAATCAGCCGTTTTTGCTCGAACATTAAATGCCTCCAAATGGTATTTAATTAACTTCCCGGGGTGAAGAAACCCTTTTTGAGAACTCAGAGTGAGTAAATTGGCCATTTTCATGCACTTTTAACCATTCCATAAATCTTGTGTTTTGGGCCCCTGGAAGCATGAAAATCACTTTAAACATGCTAATTTTAGCTCTAACACTGATGATCCACCTACAAATGTGAACTGACGTTCAAAAATAAAACATTTGAAAACGGACCATTTTCCACATTTCTGAAGCATGACGTAATGGGGGGGTGTTATCTCTTTTGTCGAAAATCAGCCGTTTTTGCTCGAACATTAAATGCCTCCAAATGGTATTTATTTCACTTCCCGAGCCCCTGGAAGCATGAAAATCACTTTAAACATGCTAATTTTAGCTCTAACACTGATGATCCACCTACAAATGTGAACTGACGTTCAAAAATAAAACATTTGAAAACGGACCATTTTCCTCATTTCTGAAGCATGACGTAATCGGGGGGTGTTATCTCTTTTGTCGAAAATCAGCCGTTTTTGCTCGAACATTAAATGCCTCCAAATGGTATTTAATTAACTTCCCGAGCCCCTGGAAGCATGAAAATCACTTTAAACATGCTAATTTTAGCTCTAACACTGATGATCCACCTACAAATGTGAACTGACGTTCAAAAATAAAACATTTGAAAACGGACCATTTTCCACATTTCTGAAGCATGACGTAATGGGGGGGTGTTATCTCTTTTGTTGAAAATCAGCCGTTTTTGCTCGAACATTAAATGCCTCCAAATGGTATTTAATTAACTTCTCGGGGTGAAGAAACCCTTTTTGAGAACTCAGAGTGAGTAAATTGGTCATTTTCATGCACTTTTAACCATTCCATAAATCTTGTGTTTTGGGCCCCTGGAAGCATGAAAATCACTTTAAACATCCTAATTTTAGCTCTAACACTGATGATCCACCTACAAATGTGAACTGACGTTCAAAAATAAAACATTTGAAAACGGACCATTTTCCACATTTCTGAAGCATGACGTAATGGGGGGGTGTTATCTCTTTTGTCGAAAATCAGCCGTTTTTGCTCGAACATTAAATGCCTCCAAATGGTATTTAATTAACTTCCCGGGGTGAAGAAACCCTTTTTGAGAACTCAGAGTGAGTAAATTGGCCATTTTCATGCACTTTTAACCATTCCATAAATCTTGTGTTTGGGGCCCCTGGAAGCATGAAAATCACTTTAAACATGCTAATTTTAGCTCTAACACTGATGATCCACCTACAAATGTGAACTGACGTTCAAAAATAAAACATTTGAAAACGGACCATTTTCCACATTTCTGAAGCATGACGTAATGGGGGGGTGTTATCTCTTTTGTCGAAAATCAGCCGTTTTTGCTCGAACATTAAATGCCTCCAAATGGTATTTAATTAACTTCCCGGGGTGAAGAAACCCTTTTTGAGAACTCAGAGTGAGTAAATTGGCCATTTTCATGCACTTTTAACCATTCCATAAATCTTGTGTTTTGGGCCCCTGGAAGCATGAAAATCACTTTAAACATGCTAATTTTAGCTCTAACACTGATGATCCACCTACAAATGTGAACTGACGTTCAAAAATAAAACATTTGAAAACGGACCATTTTCCACATTTCTGAAGCATGACGTAATGGGGGGGTGTTATCTCTTTTGTCGAAAATCAGCCGTTTTTGCTCGAACATTAAATGCCTCCAAATGGTATTTAATTAACTTCCCGGGGTGAAGAAACCCTTTTTGAGAACTCAGAGTGAGTAAATTGGCCATTTTCATGCACTTTTAACCATTCCATAAATCTTGTGTTTTGGGCCCCAAGAGCATGAAAATCACTTTAAACATGCTAATTTTAGCTCTAACACTGATGATCCACCTACAAATGTGAACTGACGTTCAAAAATAAAACATTTGAAAACGGACCATTTTCCACATTTCTGAAGCATGACGTAATGGGGGGGTGTTATCTCTTTTGTCGAAAATCAGCCGTTTTTGCTCGAACATTAAATGCCTCCAAATGGTATTTAATTAACTTCCCGGGGTGAAGAAACCCTTTTTGAGAACTTAGAGTGAGTAAATTGGCCATTTTCATGCACTTTTAACCATTCCATAAATCTTGTGTTTTGGGCCCCTGGAAGCATGAAAATCACTTTAAACATGCTAATTTTAGCTCTAACACTGATGATCCACCTACAAATGTGAACTGACGTTCAAAAATGAAACATTTGAAAACGGACCATTTTCCACATTTCTGAAGCATGACGTAATGGGGGGGTGTTATCTCTTTTGTCGAAAATCAGCCGTTTTTGCTCGAACATTAAATGCCTCCAAATGGTATTTAATTAACTTCCCGTGGTGAAGAAACCCTTTTTGAGAACTCAGAGTGAGTAAATTGGCCATTTTCATGCACTTTTAACCATTCCATAAATCTTGTGTTTTGGGCCCCTGGAAGCATGAAAATCACTTTAAACATGCTAATTTTAGCTCTAACACTGATGATCCACCTACAAATGTGAACTGACGTTCAAAAATAAAACATTTGAAAACGGACCATTTTCCACATTTCTGAAGCATGACGTAATGGGGGGGTGTTATCTCTTTTGTCGAAAATCAGCCGTTTTTGCTCGAACAATAAATGCCTCCAAATGGTATTTATTTCACTTCCCGAGCCCCTGGAAGCATGAAAATCACTTTAAACATGCTAATTTTAGCTCTAACACTGATGATCCACCTACAAATGTGAACTGACGTTCAAAAATAAAACATTTGAAAACGGACCATTTTCCACATTTCTGAAGCATGACGTAATGGGGGGGTGTTATCTCTTTTGTCGAAAATCAGCCGTTTTTGCTCGAACATTAAATGCCTCCAAATGGTATTTAATTAACTTCCCGGGGTGAAGAAACCCTTTTTGAGAACTCAGAGTGAGTAAATTGGCCATTTTCATGCACTTTTAACCATTCCATAAATCTTGTGTTTTGGGCCCCAAGAAGCATGAAAATCACTTTAAACATGCTAATTTTAGCTCTAACACTGATGATCCACCTACAAATGTGAACTGACGTTCAAAAATAAAACATTTGAAAACGGACCATTTTCCACATTTCTGAAGCTTGACGTAATGGGGGGTGTTATCTCTTTTGTCGAAAATCAGCCGTTTTTGCTCTAACATTAAATGCCTCCAAATGGTATTTAATTAACTTCCCGAGCCCCTGGAAGCATGAAAATCACTTTAAACATGCTAATTTTAGCTCTAACACTGATGATCCACCTACAAATGTGAACTGACGTTCAAAAATAAAACATTTGAAAACTGACCATTTTCCACATTTCTGAAGCATGACGTAATGGGGGGGTGTTATCTCTTTTGTCGAAAATCAGCCGTTTTTGCTCTAACATTAAATGCCTCCAAATGGTATTTAATTAACTTCCCGGGGTGAAGAAACCCTTTTTGAGAACTCAGAGTGAGTAAATTGGCCATTTTCATGCACTTTTAACCATTCCATAAATCTTGTGTTTTGGGCCCCTGGAAGCATGAAAATCACTTTAAACATGCTAATTTTAGCTCTAACACCGATGATCCACCTACAAATGTGAACTGACGTTCAAAAATAAAACATTTGAAAACGGACCATTTTCCACATTTCTGAAGCATGACGTAATGGGGGGGTGTTATCTCTTTTGTCGAAAATCAGCCGTTTTTGCTCGAACATTAAATGCCTCCAAATGGTATTTAATTAACTTCCCGGGGTGAAGAAACCCTTTTTGAGAACTCAGAATGAGTAAATTGGCCATTTTCATGCACTTTTAACCATTCCATAAATCTTGTGTTTAGGGCCCCTGGAAGCATGAAAATCACTTTAAACGTGCTAATTTTAGCTCTAACACTGATGATCCACCTACAAATGTGAACTGACGTTCAAAAATAAAACATTTGAAAACGGACCATTTTCCACATTTCTGAAGCATGACGTAATGGGGGGGTGTTATCTCTTTTGTCGAAAATCAGCCGTTTTTGCTCTAACATTAAATGCCTCCAAATAGTATTTAATTAACTTCCCGAGCCCCTGGAAGCATGAAAATCACTTTAAACATGCTAATTTTAGCTCTAACACTGATGATCCACCTACAAATGTGAACTGACGTTCAAAAATAAAACATTTGAAAACGGACCATTTTCGACATTTCTGAAGCATGACGTAATGGGGGGGTGTTATCTCTTTTGTCGAAAATCAGCCGTTTTTGCTCGAACATTAAATGCCTCCAAATGGTATTTATTTCACTTCCCGAGCCCATGGAAGCATGAAAATCACTTTAAACATGCTAATTTTAGCTCTAACACTGATGATCCACCTACAAATGTGAACTGACGTTCAAAAATAAAACATTTGAAAACGGACCATTTTCCACATTTCGGAAGCATGACGTAATGGGGGGGTGTTATCTCTTTTGTCGAAAATCAGCCGTTTTTGCTCGAACATTAAATGCCTCCAAATGGTATTTAATTAACATCCCGGGGTGAAGAAACCCTTTTTGAGAACTCAGAGTGAGTAAATTGGCCATTTTCATGCACTTTTAACCATTCCATAAATCTTGTGTTTTGGGCCCCTGGAAGCATGAAAATCACTTTAAACATGCTAATTTTAGCTCTAACACTGATGATCCACCTACAAATGTGAACTGACGTTCAAAAATAAAACATTTGAAAACGGACCATTTTCCTCATTTCTGAAGCATGACGTAATCGGGGGGTGTTATCTCTTTTGTCGAAAATCAGCCGTTTTTGCTCGAACATTAAATGCCTCCAAATGGTATTTAATTAACTTCCCGAGCCCCTGGAAGCATGAAAATCACTTTAAACATGCTAATTTTAGCTCTAACACTGATGATCCACCTACAAATGTGAACTGACGTTCAAAAATAAAACATTTGACAACGGACCATTTTCCACATTTCTGAAGCATGACGTAATGGGGGGGTGTTATCTCTTTTGTTGAAAATCAGCCGTTTTTGCTCGAACATTAAATGCCTCCAAATGGTATTTAATTAACTTCCCGGGGTGAAGAAACCCTTTTTGAGAACTCAGAGTGAGTAAATTGGCCATTTTCATGCACTTTTAACCATTCCATAAATCTTGTGTTTTGGGCCCCTGGAAGCATGAAAATCACTTTAAACATGCTAATTTTAGCTCTAACACTGATGATCCACCTACAAATGTGAACTGACGTTCAAAAATAAAACATTTGAAAACTGACCATTTTCCACATTTCTGAAGCATGACGTAATGGGGGGGTGTTATCTCTTTTGTCGAAAATCAGCCGTTTTTGCTCGAACATTAAATGCCTCCAAATGGTATTTAATTAACTTCCCGGGGTGAAGAAACCCTTTTTGAGAACTCAGAGTGAGTAAATTGGCCATTTTCATGCACTTTTAACCATTCCATAAATCTTGTGTTTTGGGCCCCTGGAAGCATGAAAATCACTTTAAACATGCTAATTTTAGCTCTAACACTGATGATCCACCTACAAATGTGAACTGACGTTCAAAAATAAAACATTTGAAAACGGACCATTTTCCACATTTCTGAAGCATGACGTAATGGGGGGGTGTTATCTCTTTTGTCGAAAATCAGCCGTTTTTGCTCGAACATTAAATGCCTCCAAATGGTATTTATTTCACTTCCCGAGCCCCTGGAAGCATGAAAATCACTTTAAACATGCTAATTTTAGCTCTAACACTGATGATCCACCTATAAATGTGAACTGACGTTCAAAAATAAAACATTTGAAAACGGACCATTTTCCACATTTCTGAAGCATGACGTAATGGGGGGTGTTATCTCTTTTGTCGAAAATCAGCCTTTTTTGCTCGAACATTAAATGCCTCCAAATGGTATTTAATTAACTTCCCGGGGTGAAGAAACCCTTTTTGAGAACTCAGAGTGAGTAAATTGGCCATTTTCATGCACTTTTAACCATTCCATAAATCTTGTGTTTTGGGCCCCTGGAAGCATGAAAATCACTTTAAACATGCTAATTTTAGCTCTAACACTGATGATCCACCTACAAATGTGAACTGACGTTCAAAAATAAAACATTTGAAAACGGACCATTTTCCACATTTCTGAAGCATGACGTAATGGGGGGGTGTTATCTCTTTTGTCGAAAATCAGCCGTTTTTGCTCTAACATTAAATGCCTCCAAATGGTATTTAATTAACTTCCCGGGGTGAAGAAACCCTTTTTGAGAACTCAGAGTGAGTAAATTGCCCATTTTCATGCACTTTTAACCATTCCATAAATCTTGTGTTTTGGGCCCCAAGAGCATGAAAATCACTTTAAACATGCTAATTTTAGCTCTAACACTGATGATCCACCTACAAATGTGAACTGACGTTCAAAAATAAAACATTTGAAAACTGACCATTTTCCACATTTCTGAAGCATGACGTAATGGGGGGGTGTTATCTCTTTTGTCGAAAATCAGCCGTTTTTGCTCGAACATTAAATGCCTCCAAATGGTATTTAATTAACTTCCCGAGCCCCTGGAAGCATGAAAATCACTTTAAACATGCTAATTTTAGCTCTAACACTGATGATCCACCTACAAATGTGAACTGACGTTCAAAAATAAAACATTTGAAAACGGACCATTTTCCACATTTCTGAAGCATGACGTAATGGGGGGGTGTTATCTCTTTTGTCGAAAATCAGCCGTTTTTGCTCGAACATTAAATGCCTCCAAATGGTATTTAATTAACTTCCCGAGCCCCTGGCAGCATGAAAATCACTTTAAACATGCTAATTTTAGCTCTAACACTGATGATCCACCTACAAATGTGAACTGACGTTCAAAAATAAAACATTTGAAAACGGACCATTTTCCACATTTCTGAAGCATGACGTAATGGGGGGGGTGTTATCTCTTTTGTCGAAAATCAGCCGTTTTTGCTCGAACATTAAATGCCTCCAAATGGTATTCATTTCACTTCCCGAGCCCCTGGAAGCATGAAAATCACTTTAAACATGCTAATTTTAGCTCTAACACTGATGATCCACCTACAAATGTGAACTGACGTTCAAAAATGAAACATTTGAAAACGGACCATTTTCCACATTTCTGAAGCATGACGTAATGGGGGGGGTGTTATCTCTTTTGTCGAAAATCAGCCGTTTTTGCTCGAACATTAAATGCCTCCAAATGGTATTTAATTAACTTCCCGTGGTGAAGAAACCTTTTTGAGAACTCAGAGTGAGTAAATTGGCCATTTTCATGCACTTTTAACCATTCCATAAATCTTGTGTTTTGGGCCCCTGGAAGCATGAAAATCACTTTAAACATGCTAATTTTAGCTCTAACACTGATGATCCACCTACAAATGTGAACTGACGTTCAAAAATAAAACATTTGAAAACGGACCATTTTCCACATTTCTGAAGCATGACGTAATGGGGGGTGTTATCTCTTTTGTCGAAAATCAGCCGTTTTTGCTCGAACATTAAATGCCTACAAATGGTATTTAATTAACTTCCCGGGGTGAAGAAACCCTTTTTGAGAACTCAGAGTGAGTAAATTGGCCATTTTCATGCACTTTTAACCATTCCATAAATCTTGTGTTTTGGGCCCCTGGAAGCATGAAAATCACTTTAAACATGCTAATTTTAGCTCTAACACTGATGATCCACCTACAAATGTGAACTGACGTTCAAAAATAAAACATTTGAAAACGGACCATTTTCCACATTTCTGAAGCATGACGTAATGGGGGGGTGTTATCTCTTTTGTCGAAAATCAGCCGTTTTTGCTCTAACATTAAATGCCTCCAAATGGTATTTAATTAACTTCCCGGGGTGAAGAAACCCTTTTTGAGAACTCAGAGTGAGTAAATTGGCCATTTTCATGCACTTTTAACCATTCCATAAATCTTGTGTTTTGGGCCCCAAGAAGCATGAAAATCACTTTAAACATGCTAATTTTAGCTCTAACACTGATGATCCACCTACAAATGTGAACTGACGTTCAAAAATAAAACATTTGAAAACGGACCATTTTCCACATTTCTGAAGCATGACGTAATGGGGGGTGTTATCTCTTTTGTCGAAAATCAGCCGTTTTTGCTCTAACATTAAATGCCTCCAAATGGTATTTAATTAACTTCCCGAGCCCCTGGAAGCATGAAAATCACTTTAAACATGCTAATTTTAGCTCTAACACTGATGATCCACCTACAAATGTGAACTGACGTTCAAAAATAAAACATTTGAAAACGGACCATTTTCCACATTTCTGAAGCATGATGTAATGGGGGGGTGTTATCTCTTTTGTCGAAAATCAGCCGTTTTTGCTCTAACATTAAATGCCTCCAAATGGTATTTAATTAACTTCCCGGGGTGAAGAAACCCTTTTTGAGAACTCAGAGTGAGTAAATTGGCCATTTTCATGCACTTTTAACCATTCCATAAATCTTGTGTTTTGGGCCCCTGGAAGCATGAAAATCACTTTAAACATGCTAATTTTAGCTCTAACACTGATGATCCACCTACAAATGTGAACTGACGTTCAAAAATAAAACATTTGAAAACGGACCATTTTCCACATTTCTGAAGCATGACGTAATGGGGGGGTGTTATCTCTTTTGTCGAAAATCAGCCGTTTTTGCTCGAACATTAAATGCCTCCAAATGGTATTTAATTAACTTCCCGGGGTGAAGAAACCCTTTTTGAGAACTCAGAGTGAGTAAATTGGCCATTTTCATGCACTTTTAACCATTCCATAAATCTTGTGTTTTGGGCCCCTGGAAGCATGAAAATCACTTTAAACATGCTAATTTTAGCTCTAACACTGATGATCCACCTACAAATGTGAACTGACGTTCAAAAATAAAACATTTGAAAACGGACCATTTCCCACATTTCTGAAGCATGACGTAATGGGGGGGTGTTATCTCTTTTGTCGAAAATCAGCCGTTTTTGCTCGAACATTAAATGCCTCCAAATGGTATTTATTTCACTTCCCGAGCCCATGGAAGCATGAAAATCACTTTAAACATGCTAATTTTAGCTCTAACACTGATGATCCACCTACAAATGTGAACTGACGTTCAAAAATAAAACATTTGAAAACGGACCATTTTCCACATTTCTGAAGCATGACGTAATGGGGGGGTGTTATCTCTTTTGTCGAAAATCAGCCGTTTTTGCTCGAACATTAAATGCCTCCAAATGGTATTTAATTAACTTCCCGGGGTGAAGAAACCCTTTTTGAGAACTCAGAGTGAGTAAATTGGCCATTTTCATGCACTTTTAACCATTCCATAAATCTTGTGTTTTGGGCCCCTGGAAGCATGAAAATCACTTTAAACATGCTAATTTTAGCTCTAACACTGATGATCCACCTACAAATGTGAACTGACGTTCAAAAATAAAACATTTGAAAACGGACCATTTTCCACATTTCTGAAGCATGACGTAATGGGGGGGCGTTATCTCTTTTGTCGAAAATCAGCCGTTTTTGCTCGAACATTAAATGCCTCCAAATGGTATTTATTTCACTTCCCGAGCCCCTGGAAGCATGAAAATCACTTTAAACATGCTAATTTTAGCTCTAACACTGATGATCCACCTACAAATGTGAACTTACGTTAAAAAATAAAACATTTGAAAACGGACCATTTTCCACATTTCTGAAGCATGACGTAATGGGGGGGTGTTATCTCTTTTGTCGAAAATCAGCCGTTTTTGCTCTAACATTAAATGCCTCCAAATGGTATTTAATTAACTTCCCGGGGTGAAGAAACCCTTTTTGAGAACTCAGAGTGAGTAAATTGGCCATTTTCATGCACTTTTAACCATTCCATAAATCTTGTGTTTTGGGCCCCAAGAGCATGAAAATCACTTTAAACATGCTAATTTTTTGCTCTAACAATGCTGATCCACCTACAAATGCGAACTGACGTTCAAAAATAAAACATTTGAAAACAGACCATTTTCAACATTTCTGAAGCATGACGTAATGGGGGGGTGTTATCTCTTTTGTCGAAAATCAGCCGTTTTTGCTCGAACATTAAATGCCTCCAAATGGTATTTAATTAACTTCCCGAGCCCCTGGAAGCATGAAAATCACTTTAAACATGCTAATTTTAGCTCTAACACTGATGATCCACCTACAAATGTGAACTGACGTTCAAAAATAAAACATTTGAAAACGGACCATTTTCCACATTTCTGAAGCATGACGTAATGGGGGGGTGTTATCTCTTTTGTCGAAAATCAGCCGTTTTTGCTCGAACATTAAATGCCTCCAAATGGTATTTAATTAACTTCCCGAGCCCCTGGAAGCATGAAAATCACTTTAAACATGCTAATTTTAGCTCTAACACTGATGATCCACCTACAAATGTGAACTGACGTTCAAAAATAAAACATTTGAAAACGGACCATTTTCCACATTTCTGAAGCATGACGTAATGGGGGGGGTGTTATCTCTTTTGTCGAAAATCAGCCGTTTTTGCTCGAACATTAAATGCCTCCAAATGGTATTTATTTCACTTCCCGAGCCCCTGGAAGCATGAAAATCACTTTAAACATGCTAATTTTAGCTCTAACACTGATGATCCACCTACAAATGTGAACTGACGTTCAAAAATGAAACATTTGAAAACGGACCATTTTCCACATTTCTGAAGCATGACGTAATGGGGGGGTGTTATCTCTTTTGTCGAAAATCAGCCGTTTTTGCTCGAACATTAAATGCCTCCAAATGGTATTTAATTAACTTCCCGTGGTGAAGAAACCCTTTTTGAGAACTCAGAGTGAGTAAATTGGCCATTTTCATGCACTTTTAACCATTCCATAAATCTTGTGTTTTGGGCCCCTGGAAGCATGAAAATCACTTTAAACATGCTAATTTTAGCTCTAACACTGATGATCCACCTACAAATGTGAACTGACGTTCAAAAATAAAACATTTGAAAACGGACCATTTTCCACATTTCTGAAGCATGACGTAATGGGGGGGTGTTATCTCTTTTGTCGAAAATCAGCCGTTTTTGCTCTAACATTAAATGCCTCCAAATGGTATTTAATTAACTTCCCGGGGTGAAGAAACCCTTTTTGAGAACTCAGAGTGAGTAAATTGCCCATTTTCATGCACTTTTAACCATTCCATAAATCTTGTGTTTTGGGCCCCAAGAGCATGAAAATCACTTTAAACATGCTAATTTTAGCTCTAACACTGATGATCCACCTACAAATGTGAACTGACGTTCAAAAATAAAACATTTGAAAACTGACCATTTTCCACATTTCTGAAGCATGACGTAATGGGGGGGTGTTATCTCTTTTGTCGAAAATCAGCCGTTTTTGCTCGAACATTAAATGCCTCCAAATGGTATTTAATTAACTTCCCGAGCCCCTGGAAGCATGAAAATCACTTTAAACATGCTAATTTTAGCTCTAACACTGATGATCCACCTACAAATGTGAACTGACGTTCAAAAATAAAACATTTGAAAACGGACCATTTTCCACATTTCTGAAGCATGACGTAATGGGGGGGTGTTATCTCTTTTGTCGAAAATCAGCCGTTTTTGCTCGAACATTAAATGCCTCCAAATGGTATTTAATTAACTTCCCGAGCCCCTGGCAGCATGAAAATCACTTTAAACATGCTAATTTTAGCTCTAACACTGATGATCCACCTACAAATGTGAACTGACGTTCAAAAATAAAACATTTGAAAACGGACCATTTTCCACATTTCTGAAGCATGACGTAATGGGGGGGGTGTTATCTCTTTTGTCGAAAATCAGCCGTTTTTGCTCGAACATTAAATGCCTCCAAATGGTATTCATTTCACTTCCCGAGCCCCTGGAAGCATGAAAATCACTTTAAACATGCTAATTTTAGCTCTAACACTGATGATCCACCTACAAATGTGAACTGACGTTCAAAAATGAAACATTTGAAAACGGACCATTTTCCACATTTCTGAAGCATGACGTAATGGGGGGGTGTTATCTCTTTTGTCGAAAATCAGCCGTTTTTGGTCGAACATTAAATGCCTCCAAATGGTATTTAATTAACTTCCCGTGGTGAAGAAACCTTTTTGAGAACTCAGAGTGAGTAAATTGGCCATTTTCATGCACTTTTAACCATTCCATAAATCTTGTGTTTTGGGCCCCTGGAAGCATGAAAATCACTTTAAACATGCTAATTTTAGCTCTAACACTGATGATCCACCTACAAATGTGAACTGACGTTCAAAAATAAAACATTTGAAAACGGACCATTTTCCACATTTCTGAAGCATGACGTAATGGGGGGTGTTATCTCTTTTGTCGAAAATCAGCCGTTTTTGCTCGAACATTAAATGCCTCCAAATGGTATTTAATTAACTTCCCGGGGTGAAGAAACCCTTTTTGAGAACTCAGAGTGAGTAAATTGGCCATTTTCATGCACTTTTAACCATTCCATAAATCTTGTGTTTTGGGCCCCTGGAAGCATGAAAATCACTTTAAACATGCTAATTTTAGCTCTAACACTGATGATCCACCTACAAATGTGAACTGACGTTCAAAAATAAAACATTTGAAAACGGACCATTTTCCACATTTCTGAAGCATGACGTAATGGGGGGGTGTTATCTCTTTTGTCGAAAATCAGCCGTTTTTGCTCTAACATTAAATGCCTCCAAATGGTATTTAATTAACTTCCCGGGGTGAAGAAACCCTTTTTGAGAACTCAGAGTGAGTAAATTGGCCATTTTCATGCACTTTTAACCATTCCATAAATCTTGTGTTTTGGGCCCCAAGAAGCATGAAAATCACTTTAAACATGCTAATTTTAGCTCTAACACTGATGATCCACCTACAAATGTGAACTGACGTTCAAAAATAAAACATTTGAAAACGGACCATTTTCCACATTTCTGAAGCATGACGTAATGGGGGGTGTTATCTCTTTTGTCGAAAATCAGCCGTTTTTGCTCTAACATTAAATGCCTCCAAATGGTATTTAATTAACTTCCCGAGCCCCTGGAAGCATGAAAATCACTTTAAACATGCTAATTTTAGCTCTAACACTGATGATCCACCTACAAATGTGAACTGACGTTCAAAAATAAAACATTTGAAAACGGACCATTTTCCACATTTCTGAAGCATGATGTAATGGGGGGGTGTTATCTCTTTTGTCGAAAATCAGCCGTTTTTGCTCTAACATTAAATGCCTCCAAATGGTATTTAATTAACTTCCCGGGGTGAAGAAACCCTTTTTGAGAACTCAGAGTGAGTAAATTGGCCATTTTCATGCACTTTTAACCATTCCATAAATCTTGTGTTTTGGGCCCCTGGAAGCATGAAAATCACTTTAAACATGCTAATTTTAGCTCTAACACTGATGATCCACCTACAAATGTGAACTGACGTTCAAAAATAAAACATTTGAAAACGGACCATTTTCCACATTTCTGAAGCATGACGTAATGGGGGGGTGTTATCTCTTTTGTCGAAAATCAGCCGTTTTTGCTCGAACATTAAATGCCTCCAAATGGTATTTAATTAACTTCCCGGGGTGAAGAAACCCTTTTTGAGAACTCAGAGTGAGTAAATTGGCCATTTTCATGCACTTTTAACCATTCCATAAATCTTGTGTTTTGGGCCCCTGGAAGCATGAAAATCACTTTAAACATGCTAATTTTAGCTCTAACACTGATGATCCACCTACAAATGTGAACTGACGTTCAAAAATAAAACATTTGAAAACGGACCATTTCCCACATTTCTGAAGCATGACGTAATGGGGGGGTGTTATCTCTTTTGTCGAAAATCAGCCGTTTTTGCTCGAACATTAAATGCCTCCAAATGGTATTTATTTCACTTCCCGAGCCCCTGGAAGCATGAAAATCACTTTAAACATGCTAATTTTAGCTCTAACACTGATGATCCACCTACAAATGTGAACTTACGTTAAAAAATAAAACATTTGAAAACGGACCATTTTCCACATTTCTGAAGCATGACGTAATGGGGGGGTGTTATCTCTTTTGTCGAAAATCAGCCGTTTTTGCTCGAACATTAAATGCCTCCAAATGGTATTTAATTAACTTCCCGGGGTGAAGAAACCCTTTTTGAGAACTCAGAGTGAGTAAATTGGCCATTTTCATGCACTTTTAACCATTCCATAAATCTTGTGTTTTGGGCCCCAAGAGCATGAAAATCACTTTAAACATGCTAATTTTTTGCTCTAACAATGCTGATCCACCTACAAATGCGAACTGACGTTCAAAAATAAAACATTTGAAAACAGACCATTTTCAACATTTCTGAAGCATGACGTAATGGGGGGGTGTTATCTCTTTTGTCGAAAATCAGCCGTTTTTGCTCGAACATTAAATGCCTCCAAATGGTATTTAATTAACTTCCCGAGCCCCTGGAAGCATGAAAATCACTTTAAACATGCTAATTTTAGCTCTAACACTGATGATCCACCTACAAATGTGAACTGACGTTCAAAAATAAAACATTTGAAAACGGACCATTTTCCACATTTCTGAAGCATGACGTAATGGGGGGGTGTTATCTCTTTTGTCGAAAATCAGCCGTTTTTGCTCGAACATTAAATGCCTCCAAATGGTATTTAATTAACTTCCCGAGCCCCTGGAAGCATGAAAATCACTTTAAACATGCTAATTTTAGCTCTAACACTGATGATCCACCTACAAATGTGAACTGACGTTCAAAAATAAAACATTTGAAAACGGACCATTTTCCACATTTCTGAAGCATGACGTAATGGGGGGGGTGTTATCTCTTTTGTCGAAAATCAGCCGTTTTTGCTCGAACATTAAATGCCTCCAAATGGTATTTATTTCACTTCCCGAGCCCCTGGAAGCATGAAAATCACTTTAAACATGCTAATTTTAGCTCTAACACTGATGATCCACCTACAAATGTGAACTGACGTTCAAAAATGAAACATTTGAAAACGGACCATTTTCCACATTTCTGAAGCATGACGTAATGGGGGGGTGTTATCTCTTTTGTCGAAAATCAGCCGTTTTTGCTCGAACATTAAATGCCTCCAAATGGTATTTAATTAACTTCCCGTGGTGAAGAAACCCTTTTTGAGAACTCAGAGTGAGTAAATTGGCCATTTTCATGCACTTTTAACCATTCCATAAATCTTGTGTTTTGGGCCCCTGGAAGCATGAAAATCACTTTAAACATGCTAATTTTAGCTCTAACACTGATGATCCACCTACAAATGTGAACTGACGTTCAAAAATAAAACATTTGAAAACGGACCATTTTCCACATTTCTGAAGCATGACGTAATGGGGGGGTGTTATCTCTTTTGTCGAAAATCAGCCGTTTTTGCTCTAACATTAAATGCCTCCAAATGGTATTTAATTAACTTCCCGGGGTGAAGAAACCCTTTTTGAGAACTCAGAGTGAGTAAATTGCCCATTTTCATGCACTTTTAACCATTCCATAAATCTTGTGTTTTGGGCCCCAAGAGCATGAAAATCACTTTAAACATGCTAATTTTAGCTCTAACACTGATGATCCACCTACAAATGTGAACTGACGTTCAAAAATAAAACATTTGAAAACTGACCATTTTCCACATTTCTGAAGCATGACGTAATGGGGGGGTGTTATCTCTTTTGTCGAAAATCAGCCGTTTTTGCTCGAACATTAAATGCCTCCAAATGGTATTTAATTAACTTCCCGAGCCCCTGGAAGCATGAAAATCACTTTAAACATGCTAATTTTAGCTCTAACACTGATGATCCACCTACAAATGTGAACTGACGTTCAAAAATAAAACATTTGAAAACGGACCATTTTCCACATTTCTGAAGCATGACGTAATGGGGGGGGTGTTATCTCTTTTGTCGAAAATCAGCCGTTTTTGCTCGAACATTAAATGCCTCCAAATGGTATTTAATTAACTTCCCGAGCCCCTGGCAGCATGAAAATCACTTTAAACATGCTAATTTTAGCTCTAACACTGATGATCCACCTACAAATGTGAACTGACGTTCAAAAATAAAACATTTGAAAACGGACCATTTTCCACATTTCTGAAGCATGACGTAATGGGGGGGGTGTTATCTCTTTTGTCGAAAATCAGCCGTTTTTGCTCGAACATTAAATGCCTCCAAATGGTATTCATTTCACTTCCCGAGCCCCTGGAAGCATGAAAATCACTTTAAACATGCTAATTTTAGCTCTAACACTGATGATCCACCTACAAATGTGAACTGACGTTCAAAAATGAAACATTTGAAAACGGACCATTTTCCACATTTCTGAAGCATGACGTAATGGGGGGGTGTTATCTCTTTTGTCGAAAATCAGCCGTTTTTGGTCGAACATTAAATGCCTCCAAATGGTATTTAATTAACTTCCCGTGGTGAAGAAACCTTTTTGAGAACTCAGAGTGAGTAAATTGGCCATTTTCATGCACTTTTAACCATTCCATAAATCTTGTGTTTTGGGCCCCTGGAAGCATGAAAATCACTTTAAACATGCTAATTTTAGCTCTAACACTGATGATCCACCTACAAATGTGAACTGACGTTCAAAAATAAAACATTTGAAAACGGACCATTTTCCACATTTCTGAAGCATGACGTAATGGGGGGTGTTATCTCTTTTGTCGAAAATCAGCCGTTTTTGCTCGAACATTAAATGCCTCCAAATGGTATTTAATTAACTTCCCGGGGTGAAGAAACCCTTTTTGAGAACTCAGAGTGAGTAAATTGGCCATTTTCATGCACTTTTAACCATTCCATAAATCTTGTGTTTTGGGCCCCTGGAAGCATGAAAATCACTTTAAACATGCTAATTTTAGCTCTAACACTGATGATCCACCTACAAATGTGAACTGACGTTCAAAAATAAAACATTTGAAAACGGACCATTTTCCACATTTCTGAAGCATGACGTAATGGGGGGGTGTTATCTCTTTTGTCGAAAATCAGCCGTTTTTGCTCTAACATTAAATGCCTCCAAATGGTATTTAATTAACTTCCCGGGGTGAAGAAACCCTTTTTGAGAACTCAGAGTGAGTAAATTGGCCATTTTCATGCACTTTTAACCATTCCATAAATCTTGTGTTTTGGGCCCCAAGAAGCATGAAAATCACTTTAAACATGCTAATTTTAGCTCTAACACTGATGATCCACCTACAAATGTGAACTGACGTTCAAAAATAAAACATTTGAAAACGGACCATTTTCCACATTTCTGAAGCATGACGTAATGGGGGGTGTTATCTCTTTTGTCGAAAATCAGCCGTTTTTGCTCTAACATTAAATGCCTCCAAATGGTATTTAATTAACTTCCCGAGCCCCTGGAAGCATGAAAATCACTTTAAACATGCTAATTTTAGCTCTAACACTGATGATCCACCTACAAATGTGAACTGACGTTCAAAAATAAAACATTTGAAAACGGACCATTTTCCACATTTCTGAAGCATGACGTAATGGGGGGGTGTTATCTCTTTTGTCGAAAATCAGCCGTTTTTGCTCTAACATTAAATGCCTCCAAATGGTATTTAATTAACTTCCCGGGGTGAAGAAACCCTTTTTGAGAACTCAGAGTGAGTAAATTGGCCATTTTCATGCACTTTTAACCATTCCATAAATCTTGTGTTTTGGGCCCCTGGAAGCATGAAAATCACTTTAAACATGCTAATTTTAGCTCTAACACTGATGATCCACCTACAAATGTGAACTTACGTTAAAAAATAAAACATTTGAAAACGGACCATTTTCCACATTTCTGAAGCATGACGTAATGGGGGGGTGTTATCTCTTTTGTCGAAAATCAGCCGTTTTTGCTCTAACATTAAATGCCTCCAAATGGTATTTAATTAACTTCCCGGGGTGAAGAAACCCTTTTTGAGAACTCAGAGTGAGTAAATTGGCCATTTTCATGCACTTTTAACCATTCCATAAATCTTGTGTTTTGGGCCCCTGGAAGCATGAAAATCACTTTAAACATGCTAATTTTAGCTCTAACACTGATGATCCACCTACAAATGTAAACTGACGTTCAAAAATAAAACATTTGAAAACGGACCATTTTCCACATTTCTGAAGCATGACGTAATGGGGGGGTGTTATCTCTTTTGTCGAAAATCAGCCGTTTTTGCTCGAACATTAAATGCCTCCAAATGGTATTTATTTCACTTCCCGAGCCCCTGGAAGCATGAAAATCACTTTAAACATGCTAATTTTAGCTCTAACACTGATGATCCACCTACAAATGTGAACTGACGTTCAAAAATAAAACATTTGAAAACGGACCATTTTCCACATTTCTGAAGCATGACGTAATGGGGGGGTATTATCTCTTTTGTCGAAAATCAGCCGTTTTTGCTCTAACATTAAAAGCCTCCAAATGGTATTTAATTAACTTCCCGGGGTGAAGAAACCCTTTTTGAGAACTCAGAGTGAGTAAATTGGCCATTTTCATGCACTTTTAACCATTCCATAAATCTTGTGTTTTGGGCCCCAAGAGCATGAAAATCACTTTAAACATGCTAATTTTTTGCTCTAACAATGCTGATCCACCTACAAATGCGAACTGACGTTCAAAAATAAAACATTTGAAAACAGACCATTTTCAACATTTCTGAAGCATGACGTAATGGGGGGGTGTTATCTCTTTTGTCGAAAATCAGCCGTTTTTGCTCGAACATTAAATGCCTCCAAATGGTATTTAATTAACTTCCCGAGCCCCTGGAAGCATGAAAATCACTTTAAACATGCTAATTTTAGCTCTAACACTGATGATCCACCTACAAATGTGAACTGACGTTCAAAAATAAAACATTTGAAAACGGACCATTTTCCACATTTCTGAAGCATGACGTAATGGGGGGGTGTTATCTCTTTTGTCGAAAATCAGCCGTTTTTGCTCGAACATTAAATGCCTCCAAATGGTATTTAATTAACTTCCCGAGCCCCTGGAAGCATGAAAATCACTTTAAACATGCTAATTTTAGCTCTAACACTGATGATCCACCTACAAATGTGAACTGACGTTCAAAAATAAAACATTTGAAAACGGACCATTTTCCACATTTCTGAAGCATGACGTAATGGGGGGGGTGTTATCTCTTTTGTCGAAAATCAGCCGTTTTTGCTCGAACATTAAATGCCTCCAAATGGTATTTATTTCACTTCCCGAGCCCCTGGAAGCATGAAAATCACTTTAAACATGCTAATTTTAGCTCTAACACTGATGATCCACCTACAAATGTGAACTGACGTTCAAAAATGAAACATTTGAAAACGGACCATTTTCCACATTTCTGAAGCATGACGTAATGGGGGGGTGTTATCTCTTTTGTCGAAAATCAGCCGTTTTTGCTCGAACATTAAATGCCTCCAAATGGTATTTAATTAACTTCCCGTGGTGAAGAAACCCTTTTTGAGAACTCAGAGTGAGTAAATTGGCCATTTTCATGCACTTTTAACCATTCCATAAATCTTGTGTTTTGGGCCCCTGGAAGCATGAAAATCACTTTAAACATGCTAATTTTAGCTCTAACACTGATGATCCACCTACAAATGTGAACTGACGTTCAAAAATAAAACATTTGAAAACGGACCATTTTCCACATTTCTGAAGCATGACGTAATGGGGGGGTGTTATCTCTTTTGTCGAAAATCAGCCGTTTTTGCTCTAACATTAAATGCCTCCAAATGGTATTTAATTAACTTCCCGGGGTGAAGAAACCCTTTTTGAGAACTCAGAGTGAGTAAATTGCCCATTTTCATGCACTTTTAACCATTCCATAAATCTTGTGTTTTGGGCCCCAAGAGCATGAAAATCACTTTAAACATGCTAATTTTAGCTCTAACACTGATGATCCACCTACAAATGTGAACTGACGTTCAAAAATAAAACATTTGAAAACTGATCATTTTCCACATTTCTGAAGCATGACGTAATGGGGGGGTGTTATCTCTTTTGTCGAAAATCAGCCGTTTTTGCTCGAACATTAAATGCCTCCAAATGGTATTTAATTAACTTCCCGAGCCCCTGGAAGCATGAAAATCACTTTAAACATGCTAATTTTAGCTCTAACACTGATGATCCACCTACAAATGTGAACTGACGTTCAAAAATAAAACATTTGAAAACGGACCATTTTCCACATTTCTGAAGCATGACGTAATGGGGGGGTGTTATCTCTTTTGTCGAAAATCAGCCGTTTTTGCTCGAACATTAAATGCCTCCAAATGGTATTTAATTAACTTCCCGAGCCCCTGGCAGCATGAAAATCACTTTAAACATGCTAATTTTAGCTCTAACACTGATGATCCACCTACAAATGTGAACTGACGTTCAAAAATAAAACATTTGAAAACGGACCATTTTCCACATTTCTGAAGCATGACGTAATGGGGGGGGGTGTTATCTCTTTTGTCGAAAATCAGCCGTTTTTGCTCGAACATTAAATGCCTCCAAATGGTATTCATTTCACTTCCCGAGCCCCTGGAAGCATGAAAATCACTTTAAACATGCTAATTTTAGCTCTAACACTGATGATCCACCTACAAATGTGAACTGACGTTCAAAAATGAAACATTTGAAAACGGACCATTTTCCACATTTCTGAAGCATGACGTAATGGGGGGGTGTTATCTCTTTTGTCGAAAATCAGCCGTTTTTGGTCGAACATTAAATGCCTCCAAATGGTATTTAATTAACTTCCCGTGGTGAAGAAACCTTTTTGAGAACTCAGAGTGAGTAAATTGGCCATTTTCATGCACTTTTAACCATTCCATAAATCTTGTGTTTTGGGCCCCTGGAAGCATGAAAATCACTTTAAACATGCTAATTTTAGCTCTAACACTGATGATCCACCTACAAATGTGAACTGACGTTCAAAAATAAAACATTTGAAAACGGACCATTTTCCACATTTCTGAAGCATGACGTAATGGGGGGTGTTATCTCTTTTGTCGAAAATCAGCCGTTTTTGCTCGAACATTAAATGCCTCCAAATGGTATTTAATTAACTTCCCGGGGTGAAGAAACCCTTTTTGAGAACTCAGAGTGAGTAAATTGGCCATTTTCATGCACTTTTAACCATTCCATAAATCTTGTGTTTTGGGCCCCTGGAAGCATGAAAATCACTTTAAACATGCTAATTTTAGCTCTAACACTGATGATCCACCTACAAATGTGAACTGACGTTCAAAAATAAAACATTTGAAAACGGACCATTTTCCACATTTCTGAAGCATGACGTAATGGGGGGGTGTTATCTCTTTTGTCGAAAATCAGCCGTTTTTGCTCTAACATTAAATGCCTCCAAATGGTATTTAATTAACTTCCCGGGGTGAAGAAACCCTTTTTGAGAACTCAGAGTGAGTAAATTGGCCATTTTCATGCACTTTTAACCATTCCATAAATCTTGTGTTTTGGGCCCCAAGAAGCATGAAAATCACTTTAAACATGCTAATTTTAGCTCTAACACTGATGATCCACCTACAAATGTGAACTGACGTTCAAAAATAAAACATTTGAAAACGGACCATTTTCCACATTTCTGAAGCATGACGTAATGGGGGGTGTTATCTCTTTTGTCGAAAATCAGCCGTTTTTGCTCTAACATTAAATGCCTCCAAATGGTATTTAATTAACTTCCCGAGCCCCTGGAAGCATGAAAATCACTTTAAACATGCTAATTTTAGCTCTAACACTGATGATCCACCTACAAATGTGAACTGACGTTCAAAAATAAAACATTTGAAAACGGACCATTTTCCACATTTCTGAAGCATGACGTAATGGGGGGGTGTTATCTCTTTTGTCGAAAATCAGCCGTTTTTGCTCTAACATTAAATGCCTCCAAATGGTATTTAATTAACTTCCCGGGGTGAAGAAACCCTTTTTGAGAACTCAGAGTGAGTAAATTGGCCATTTTCATGCACTTTTAACCATTCCATAAATCTTGTGTTTTGGGCCCCTGGAAGCATGAAAATCACTTTAAACATGCTAATTTTAGCTCTAACACTGATGATCCACCTACAAATGTGAACTGACGTTCAAAAATAAAACATTTGAAAACGGACCATTTTCCACATTTCTGAAGCATGACGTAATGGGGGGGTGTTATCTCTTTTGTCGAAAATCAGCCGTTTTTGCTCGAACATTAAATGCCTCCAAATGGTATTTAATTAACTTCCCGGGGTGAAGAAACCCTTTTTGAGAACTCAGAGTGAGTAAATTGGCCATTTTCATGCACTTTTAACCATTCCATAAATCTTGTGTTTTGGGCCCCTGGAAGCATGAAAATCACTTTAAACATGCTAATTTTAGCTCTAACACTGATGATCCACCTACAAATGTGAACTGACGTTCAAAAATAAAACATTTGAAAACGGACCATTTTCCACATTTCTGAAGCATGACGTAATGGGGGGGTGTTATCTCTTTTGTCGAAAATCAGCCGTTTTTGCTCGAACATTAAATGCCTCCAAATGGTATTTAATTAACTTCCCGGGGTGAAGAAACCCTTTTTGAGAACTCAGAGTGAGTAAATTGGCCATTTTCATGCACTTTTAACCATTCCATAAATCTTGTGTTTTGGGCCCCAAGAAGCATGAAAATCACTTTAAACATGCTAATTTTAGCTCTAACACTGATGATCCACCTACAAATGTGAACTGACGTTCAAAAATAAAACATTTGAAAACGGACCATTTTCCACATTTCTGAAGCATGACGTAATGGGGGGTGTTATCTCTTTTGTCGAAAATCAGCCGTTTTTGCTCTAACATTAAATGCCTCCAAATGGTATTTAATTAACTTCCCGAGCCCCTGGAAGCATGAAAATCACTTTAAACATGCTAATTTTAGCTCTAACACTGATGATCCACCTACAAATGTGAACTGACGTTCAAAAATAAAACATTTGAAAACGGACCATTTTCCACATTTCTGAAGCATGACGTAATGGGGGGGTGTTATCTCTTTTGTCGAAAATCAGCCGTTTTTGCTCGAACATTAAATGCCTCCAAATGGTATTTAATTAACTTCCCGTGGTGAAGAAACCCTTTTTGAGAACTCAGAGTGAGTAAATTGGCCATTTTCATGCACTTTTAACCATTCCATAAATCTTGTGTTTTGGGCCCCTGGAAGCATGAAAATCACTTTAAACATGCTAATTTTAGCTCTAACACTGATGATCCACCTACAAACGTGAACTGACGTTCAAAAATAAAACATTTGAAAACGGACCATTTTCCACATTTCTGAAGCATGACGTAATGGGGGGGTGTTATCTCTTTTGTCGAAAATCAGCCGTTTTTGCTCGAACAATAAATGCCTCCAAATGGTATTTATTTCACTTCCCGAGCCGCTGGAAGCATGAAAATCACTTTAAACATGCTAATTTTAGCTCTAACACTGATGATCCACCTACAAATGTGAACTGACGTTCAAAAATAAAACATTTGAAAACGGACCATTTTCCACATTTCTGAAGCATGACGTAATGGGGGGGTGTTATCTCTTTTGTCGAAAATCAGCCGTTTTTAGCTCGAACATTAAATGCCTCCAAATGGTATTTAATTAACTTCCCGGGGTGAAGAAACCCTTTTTGAGAACTCAGAGTGAGTAAATTGGCCATTTTCATGCACTTTTAACCATTCCATAAATCTTGTGTTTTGGGCCCCAAGAAGCATGAAAATCACTTTAAACATGCTAATTTTAGCTCTAACACTGATGATCCACCTACAAATGTGAACTGACGTTCAAAAATAAAACATTTGAAAACGGACCATTTTCCACATTTCTGAAGCATGACGTAATGGGGGGTGTTATCTCTTTTGTCGAAAATCAGCCGTTTTTGCTCTAACATTAAATGCCTCCAAATGGTATTTAATTAACTTCCCGAGCCCCTGGAAGCATGAAAATCACTTTAAACATGCTAATTTTAGCTCTAACACTGATGATCCACCTACAAATGTGAACTGACGTTCAAAAATAAAACATTTGAAAACGGACCATTTTCCACATTTCTGAAGCATGACGTAATGGGGGGGTGTTATCTCTTTTGTCGAAAATCAGCCGTTTTTGCTCGAACATTAAATGCCTCCAAATGGTATTTAATTAACTTCCCGGGGTGAAGAAACCCTTTTTGAGAACTCAGAGTGAGTAAATTGGCCATTTTCATGCACTTTTAACCATTCCATAAATCTTGTGTTTTGGGCCCCTGGAAGCATGAAAATCACTTTAAACATGCTAATTTTAGCTCTAACACTGATGATCCACCTACAAATGTGAACTGACGTTCAAAAATAAAACATTTGAAAACGGACCATTTTCCACATTTCTGAAGCATGACGTAATGGGGGGGTGTTATCTCTTTTGTCGAAAATCAGCCGTTTTTGCTCGAACATTAAATGCCTCCAAATGGTATTTAATTAACTTCCCGAGCCCCTGGCAGCATGAAAATCACTTTAAACATGCTAATTTTAGCTCTAACACTGATGATCCACCTACAAATGTGAACTGACGTTCAAAAATAAAACATTTGAAAACGGACCATTTTCCACATTTCTGAAGCATGACGTAATGGGGGGGGTGTTATCTCTTTTGTCGAAAATCAGCCGTTTTTGCTCGAACATTAAATGCCTC
The DNA here is from genome assembly GCF_964263255.1 of Lissotriton vulgaris. NCBI lineage: Eukaryota > Metazoa > Chordata > Amphibia > Caudata > Salamandridae > Lissotriton > Lissotriton vulgaris. The sequence continues at coordinate 38,154 of NW_028248246.1, read as the reverse complement.
CAAATGGTATTCATTTCACTTCCCGAGCCCCTGGAAGCATGAAAATCACTTTAAACATGCTAATTTTAGCTCTAACACTGATGATCCACCTACAAATGTGAACTGACGTTCAAAAATGAAACATTTGAAAACGGACCATTTTCCACATTTCTGAAGCATGACGTAATGGGGGGGTGTTATCTCTTTTGTCGAAAATCAGCCGTTTTTGGTCGAACATTAAATGCCTCCAAATGGTATTTAATTAACTTCCCGTGGTGAAGAAACCTTTTTGAGAACTCAGAGTGAGTAAATTGGCCATTTTCATGCACTTTTAACCATTCCATAAATCTTGTGTTTTGGGCCCCTGGAAGCATGAAAATCACTTTAAACATGCTAATTTTAGCTCTAACACTGATGATCCACCTACAAATGTGAACTGACGTTCAAAAATAAAACATTTGAAAACGGACCATTTTCCACATTTCTGAAGCATGACGTAATGGGGGGTGTTATCTCTTTTGTCGAAAATCAGCCGTTTTTGCTCGAACATTAAATGCCTCCAAATGGTATTTAATTAACTTCCCGGGGTGAAGAAACCCTTTTTGAGAACTCAGAGTGAGTAAATTGGCCATTTTCATGCACTTTTAACCATTCCATAAATCTTGTGTTTTGGGCCCCTGGAAGCATGAAAATCACTTTAAACATGCTAATTTTAGCTCTAACACTGATGATCCACCTACAAATGTGAACTGACGTTCAAAAATAAAACATTTGAAAACGGACCATTTTCCACATTTCTGAAGCATGACGTAATGGGGGGGTGTTATCTCTTTTGTCGAAAATCAGCCGTTTTTGCTCTAACATTAAATGCCTCCAAATGGTATTTAATTAACTTCCCGGGGTGAAGAAACCCTTTTTGAGAACTCAGAGTGAGTAAATTGGCCATTTTCATGCACTTTTAACCATTCCATAAATCTTGTGTTTTGGGCCCCTGGAAGCATGAAAATCACTTTAAACATGCTAATTTTAGCTCTAACACTGATGATCCACCTACAAATGTGAACTGACGTTCAAAAATAAAACATTTGAAAACGGACCATTTTCCACATTTCTGAAGCATGACGTAATGGGGGGTGTTATCTCTTTTGTCGAAAATCAGCCGTTTTTGCTCGAACATTAAATGCCTCCAAATGGTATTTAATTAACTTCCCGGGGTGAAGAAACCCTTTTTGAGAACTCAGAGTGAGTAAATTGGCCATTTTCATGCACTTTTAACCATTCCATAAATCTTGTGTTTTGGGCCCCTGGAAGCATGAAAATCACTTTAAACATGCTAATTTTAGCTCTAACACTGATGATCCACCTACAAATGTGAACTGACGTTCAAAAATAAAACATTTGAAAACGGACCATTTTCCACATTTCTGAAGCATGACGTAATGGGGGGGTGTTATCTCTTTTGTCGAAAATCAGCCGTTTTTGCTCTAACATTAAATGCCTCCAAATGGTATTTAATTAACTTCCCGGGGTGAAGAAACCCTTTTTGAGAACTCAGAGTGAGTAAATTGGCCATTTTCATGCACTTTTAACCATTCCATAAATCTTGTGTTTTGGGCCCCAAGAAGCATGAAAATCACTTTAAACATGCTAATTTTAGCTCTAACACTGATGATCCACCTACAAATGTGAACTGACGTTCAAAAATAAAACATTTGAAAACGGACCATTTTCCACATTTCTGAAGCATGACGTAATGGGGGGTGTTATCTCTTTTGTCGAAAATCAGCCGTTTTTGCTCTAACATTAAATGCCTCCAAATGGTATTTAATTAACTTCCCGAGCCCCTGGAAGCATGAAAATCACTTTAAACATGCTAATTTTAGCTCTAACACTGATGATCCACCTACAAATGTGAACTGACGTTCAAAAATAAAACATTTGAAAACGGACCATTTTCCACATTTCTGAAGCATGACGTAATGGGGGGGTGTTATCTCTTTTGTCGAAAATCAGCCGTTTTTGCTCTAACATTAAATGCCTCCAAATGGTATTTAATTAACTTCCCGGGGTGAAGAAACCCTTTTTGAGAACTCAGAGTGAGTAAATTGGCCATTTTCATGCACTTTTAACCATTCCATAAATCTTGTGTTTTGGGCCCCTGGAAGCATGAAAATCACTTTAAACATGCTAATTTTAGCTCTAACACTGATGATCCACCTACAAATGTGAACTGACGTTCAAAAATAAAACATTTGAAAACGGACCATTTTCCACATTTCTGAAGCATGACGTAATGGGGGGGTGTTATCTCTTTTGTCGAAAATCAGCCGTTTTTGCTCGAACATTAAATGCCTCCAAATGGTATTTAATTAACTTCCCGGGGTGAAGAAACCCTTTTTGAGAACTCAGAGTGAGTAAATTGGCCATTTTCATGCACTTTTAACCATTCCATAAATCTTGTGTTTTGGGCCCCTGGAAGCATGAAAATCACTTTAAACATGCTAATTTTAGCTCTAACACTGATGATCCACCTACAAATGTGAACTGACGTTCAAAAATAAAACATTTGAAAACGGACCATTTTCCACATTTCTGAAGCATGACGTAATGGGGGGGTGTTATCTCTTTTGTCGAAAATCAGCCGTTTTTGCTCGAACATTAAATGCCTCCAAATGGTATTTAATTAACTTCCCGGGGTGAAGAAACCCTTTTTGAGAACTCAGAGTGAGTAAATTGGCCATTTTCATGCACTTTTAACCATTCCATAAATCTTGTGTTTTGGGCCCCAAGAAGCATGAAAATCACTTTAAACATGCTAATTTTAGCTCTAACACTGATGATCCACCTACAAATGTGAACTGACGTTCAAAAATAAAACATTTGAAAACGGACCATTTTCCACATTTCTGAAGCATGACGTAATGGGGGGTGTTATCTCTTTTGTCGAAAATCAGCCGTTTTTGCTCTAACATTAAATGCCTCCAAATGGTATTTAATTAACTTCCCGAGCCCCTGGAAGCATGAAAATCACTTTAAACATGCTAATTTTAGCTCTAACACTGATGATCCACCTACAAATGTGAACTGACGTTCAAAAATAAAACATTTGAAAACGGACCATTTTCCACATTTCTGAAGCATGACGTAATGGGGGGGTGTTATCTCTTTTGTCGAAAATCAGCCGTTTTTGCTCGAACATTAAATGCCTCCAAATGGTATTTAATTAACTTCCCGTGGTGAAGAAACCCTTTTTGAGAACTCAGAGTGAGTAAATTGGCCATTTTCATGCACTTTTAACCATTCCATAAATCTTGTGTTTTGGGCCCCTGGAAGCATGAAAATCACTTTAAACATGCTAATTTTAGCTCTAACACTGATGATCCACCTACAAACGTGAACTGACGTTCAAAAATAAAACATTTGAAAACGGACCATTTTCCACATTTCTGAAGCATGACGTAATGGGGGGGTGTTATCTCTTTTGTCGAAAATCAGCCGTTTTTGCTCGAACAATAAATGCCTCCAAATGGTATTTATTTCACTTCCCGAGCCGCTGGAAGCATGAAAATCACTTTAAACATGCTAATTTTAGCTCTAACACTGATGATCCACCTACAAATGTGAACTGACGTTCAAAAATAAAACATTTGAAAACGGACCATTTTCCACATTTCTGAAGCATGACGTAATGGGGGGGTGTTATCTCTTTTGTCGAAAATCAGCCGTTTTTAGCTCGAACATTAAATGCCTCCAAATGGTATTTAATTAACTTCCCGGGGTGAAGAAACCCTTTTTGAGAACTCAGAGTGAGTAAATTGGCCATTTTCATGCACTTTTAACCATTCCATAAATCTTGTGTTTTGGGCCCCAAGAAGCATGAAAATCACTTTAAACATGCTAATTTTAGCTCTAACACTGATGATCCACCTACAAATGTGAACTGACGTTCAAAAATAAAACATTTGAAAACGGACCATTTTCCACATTTCTGAAGCATGACGTAATGGGGGGTGTTATCTCTTTTGTCGAAAATCAGCCGTTTTTGCTCTAACATTAAATGCCTCCAAATGGTATTTAATTAACTTCCCGAGCCCCTGGAAGCATGAAAATCACTTTAAACATGCTAATTTTAGCTCTAACACTGATGATCCACCTACAAATGTGAACTGACGTTCAAAAATAAAACATTTGAAAACGGACCATTTTCCACATTTCTGAAGCATGACGTAATGGGGGGGTGTTATCTCTTTTGTCGAAAATCAGCCGTTTTTGCTCGAACATTAAATGCCTCCAAATGGTATTTAATTAACTTCCCGGGGTGAAGAAACCCTTTTTGAGAACTCAGAGTGAGTAAATTGGCCATTTTCATGCACTTTTAACCATTCCATAAATCTTGTGTTTTGGGCCCCTGGAAGCATGAAAATCACTTTAAACATGCTAATTTTAGCTCTAACACTGATGATCCACCTACAAATGTGAACTGACGTTCAAAAATAAAACATTTGAAAACGGACCATTTTCCACATTTCTGAAGCATGACGTAATGGGGGGGTGTTATCTCTTTTGTCGAAAATCAGCCGTTTTTGCTCGAACATTAAATGCCTCCAAATGGTATTTAATTAACTTCCCGAGCCCCTGGCAGCATGAAAATCACTTTAAACATGCTAATTTTAGCTCTAACACTGATGATCCACCTACAAATGTGAACTGACGTTCAAAAATAAAACATTTGAAAACGGACCATTTTCCACATTTCTGAAGCATGACGTAATGGGGGGGGTGTTATCTCTTTTGTCGAAAATCAGCCGTTTTTGCTCGAACATTAAATGCCTCCAAATGGTATTCATTTCACTTCCCGAGCCCCTGGAAGCATGAAAATCACTTTAAACATGCTAATTTTAGCTCTAACACTGATGATCCACCTACAAATGTGAACTGACGTTCAAAAATGAAACATTTGAAAACGGACCATTTTCCACATTTCTGAAGCATGACGTAATGGGGGGGTGTTATCTCTTTTGTCGAAAATCAGCCGTTTTTGGTCGAACATTAAATGCCTCCAAATGGTATTTAATTAACTTCCCGTGGTGAAGAAACCTTTTTGAGAACTCAGAGTGAGTAAATTGGCCATTTTCATGCACTTTTAACCATTCCATAAATCTTGTGTTTTGGGCCCCTGGAAGCATGAAAATCACTTTAAACATGCTAATTTTAGCTCTAACACTGATGATCCACCTACAAATGTGAACTGACGTTCAAAAATAAAACATTTGAAAACGGACCATTTTCCACATTTCTGAAGCATGACGTAATGGGGGGTGTTATCTCTTTTGTCGAAAATCAGCCGTTTTTGCTCGAACATTAAATGCCTCCAAATGGTATTTAATTAACTTCCCGGGGTGAAGAAACCCTTTTTGAGAACTCAGAGTGAGTAAATTGGCCATTTTCATGCACTTTTAACCATTCCATAAATCTTGTGTTTTGGGCCCCTGGAAGCATGAAAATCACTTTAAACATGCTAATTTTAGCTCTAACACTGATGATCCACCTACAAATGTGAACTGACGTTCAAAAATAAAACATTTGAAAACGGACCATTTTCCACATTTCTGAAGCATGACGTAATGGGGGGGTGTTATCTCTTTTGTCGAAAATCAGCCGTTTTTGCTCTAACATTAAATGCCTCCAAATGGTATTTAATTAACTTCCCGGGGTGAAGAAACCCTTTTTGAGAACTCAGAGTGAGTAAATTGGCCATTTTCATGCACTTTTAACCATTCCATAAATCTTGTGTTTTGGGCCCCAAGAAGCATGAAAATCACTTTAAACATGCTAATTTTAGCTCTAACACTGATGATCCACCTACAAATGTGAACTGACGTTCAAAAATAAAACATTTGAAAACGGACCATTTTCCACATTTCTGAAGCATGACGTAATGGGGGGTGTTATCTCTTTTGTCGAAAATCAGCCGTTTTTGCTCTAACATTAAATGCCTCCAAATGGTATTTAATTAACTTCCCGAGCCCCTGGAAGCATGAAAATCACTTTAAACATGCTAATTTTAGCTCTAACACTGATGATCCACCTACAAATGTGAACTGACGTTCAAAAATAAAACATTTGAAAACGGACCATTTTCCACATTTCTGAAGCATGACGTAATGGGGGGGTGTTATCTCTTTTGTCGAAAATCAGCCGTTTTTGCTCTAACATTAAATGCCTCCAAATGGTATTTAATTAACTTCCCGGGGTGAAGAAACCCTTTTTGAGAACTCAGAGTGAGTAAATTGGCCATTTTCATGCACTTTTAACCATTCCATAAATCTTGTGTTTTGGGCCCCTGGAAGCATGAAAATCACTTTAAACATGCTAATTTTAGCTCTAACACTGATGATCCACCAACAAATGTGAACTGACGTTCAAAAATAAAACATTTGAAAACGGACCATTTTCCACATTTCTGAAGCATGACGTAATGGGGGGGTGTTATCTCTTTTGTCGAAAATCAGCCGTTTTTGCTCGAACATTAAATGCCTCCAAATGGTATTTAATTAACTTCCCGGGGTGAAGAAACCCTTTTTGAGAACTCAGAGTGAGTAAATTGGCCATTTTCATGCACTTTTAACCATTCCATAAATCTTGTGTTTTGGGCCCCTGGAAGCATGAAAATCACTTTAAACATGCTAATTTTAGCTCTAACACTGATGATCCACCTACAAATGTGAACTGACGTTCAAAAATAAAACATTTGAAAACGGACCATTTCCCACATTTCTGAAGCATGACGTAATGGGGGGGTGTTATCTCTTTTGTCGAAAATCAGCCGTTTTTGCTCGAACATTAAATGCCTCCAAATGGTATTTATTTCACTTCCCGAGCCCATGGAAGCATGAAAATCACTTTCAACATGCTAATTTTAGCTCTAACACTGATGATCCACCTACAAATGTGAACTGACGTTCAAAAATAAAACATTTGAAAACTGACCATTTTCCACATTTCTGAAGCATGACGTAATGGGGGGGTGTTATCTCTTTTGTCGAAAATCAGCCGTTTTTGCTCGAACATTAAATGCCTCCAAATGGTATTTAATTAACTTCCCGAGCCCCTGGAAGCATGAAAATCACTTTAAACATGCTAATTTTAGCTCTAACACTGATGATCCACCTACAAATGTGAACTGACGTTCAAAAATAAAACATTTGAAAACGGACCATTTTCCACATTTCTGAAGCATGACGTAATGGGGGGGTGTTATCTCTTTTGTCGAAAATCAGCCGTTTTTGCTCGAACATTAAATGCCTCCAAATGGTATTTAATTAACTTCCCGAGCCCCTGGCAGCATGAAAATCACTTTAAACATGCTAATTTTAGCTCTAACACTGATGATCCACCTACAAATGTGAACTGACGTTCAAAAATAAAACATTTGAAAACGGACCATTTTCCACATTTCTGAAGCATGACGTAATGGGGGGGGTGTTATCTCTTTTGTCGAAAATCAGCCGTTTTTGCTCGAACATTAAATGCCTCCAAATGGTATTCATTTCACTTCCCGAGCCCCTGGAAGCATGAAAATCACTTTAAACATGCTAATTTTAGCTCTAACACTGATGATCCACCTACAAATGTGAACTGACGTTCAAAAATGAAACATTTGAAAACGGACCATTTTCCACATTTCTGAAGCATGACGTAATGGGGGGGTGTTATCTCTTTTGTCGAAAATCAGCCGTTTTTGGTCGAACATTAAATGCCTCCAAATGGTATTTAATTAACTTCCCGTGGTGAAGAAACCTTTTTGAGAACTCAGAGTGAGTAAATTGGCCATTTTCATGCACTTTTAACCATTCCATAAATCTTGTGTTTTGGGCCCCTGGAAGCATGAAAATCACTTTAAACATGCTAATTTTAGCTCTAACACTGATGATCCACCTACAAATGTGAACTGACGTTCAAAAATAAAACATTTGAAAACGGACCATTTTCCACATTTCTGAAGCATGACGTAATGGGGGGTGTTATCTCTTTTGTCGAAAATCAGCCGTTTTTGCTCGAACATTAAATGCCTCCAAATGGTATTTAATTAACTTCCCGGGGTGAAGAAACCCTTTTTGAGAACTCAGAGTGAGTAAATTGGCCATTTTCATGCACTTTTAACCATTCCATAAATCTTGTGTTTTGGGCCCCTGGAAGCATGAAAATCACTTTAAACATGCTAATTTTAGCTCTAACACTGATGATCCACCTACAAATGTGAACTGACGTTCAAAAATAAAACATTTGAAAACGGACCATTTTCCACATTTCTGAAGCATGACGTAATGGGGGGGTGTTATCTCTTTTGTCGAAAATCAGCCGTTTTTGCTCTAACATTAAATGCCTCCAAATGGTATTTAATTAACTTCCCGGGGTGAAGAAACCCTTTTTGAGAACTCAGAGTGAGTAAATTGGCCATTTTCATGCACTTTTAACCATTCCATAAATCTTGTGTTTTGGGCCCCAAGAAGCATGAAAATCACTTTAAACATGCTAATTTTAGCTCTAACACTGATGATCCACCTACAAATGTGAACTGACGTTCAAAAATAAAACATTTGAAAACGGACCATTTTCCACATTTCTGAAGCATGACGTAATGGGGGGTGTTATCTCTTTTGTCGAAAATCAGCCGTTTTTGCTCTAACATTAAATGCCTCCAAATGGTATTTAATTAACTTCCCGAGCCCCTGGAAGCATGAAAATCACTTTAAACATGCTAATTTTAGCTCTAACACTGATGATCCACCTACAAATGTGAACTGACGTTCAAAAATAAAACATTTGAAAACGGACCATTTTCCACATTTCTGAAGCATGACGTAATGGGGGGGTGTTATCTCTTTTGTCGAAAATCAGCCGTTTTTGCTCTAACATTAAATGCCTCCAAATGGTATTTAATTAACTTCCCGGGGTGAAGAAACCCTTTTTGAGAACTCAGAGTGAGTAAATTGGCCATTTTCATGCACTTTTAACCATTCCATAAATCTTGTGTTTTGGGCCCCTGGAAGCATGAAAATCACTTTAAACATGCTAATTTTAGCTCTAACACTGATGATCCACCTACAAATGTGAACTGACGTTCAAAAATAAAACATTTGAAAACGGACCATTTCCCACATTTCTGAAGCATGACGTAATGGGGGGGTGTTATCTCTTTTGTCGAAAATCAGCCGTTTTTGCTCGAACATTAAATGCCTCCAAATGGTATTTATTTCACTTCCCGAGCCCATGGAAGCATGAAAATCACTTTCAACATGCTAATTTTAGCTCTAACACTGATGATCCACCTACAAATGTGAACTGACGTTCAAAAATAAAACATTTGAAAACGGACCATTTTCCACATTTCTGAAGCATGACGTAATGGGGGGGTGTTATCTCTTTTGTCGAAAATCAGCCGTTTTTGCTCGAACATTAAATGCCTCCAAATGGTATTTAATTAACTTCCCGGGGTGAAGAAACCCTTTTTGAGAACTCAGAGTGAGTAAATTGGCCATTTTCATGCACTTTTAACCATTCCATAAATCTTGTGTTTTGGGCCCCTGGAAGCATGAAAATCACTTTAAACATGCTAATTTTAGCTCTAACACTGATGATCCACCTACAAATGTGAACTGACGTTCAAAAATAAAACATTTGAAAACGGACCATTTTCCACATTTCTGAAGCATGACGTAATGGGGGGGTGTTATCTCTTTTGTCGAAAATCAGCCGTTTTTGCTCGAACATTAAATGCCTCCAAATGGTATTTAATTAACTTCCCGAGCCCCTGGAAGCATGAAAATCACTTTAAACATGCTAATTTTAGCTCTAACACTGATGATCCACCTACAAATGTGAACTGACGTTCAAAAATAAAACATTTGAAAACGGACCATTTTCCACATTTCTGAAGCATGACGTAATGGGGGGGGTGTTATCTCTTTTGTCGAAAATCAGCCGTTTTTGCTCGAACATTAAATGCCTCCAAATGGTATTTATTTCACTTCCCGAGCCCCTGGAAGCATGAAAATCACTTTAAACATGCTAATTTTAGCTCTAACACTGATGATCCACCTACAAATGTGAACTGACGTTCAAAAATGAAACATTTGAAAACGGACCATTTTCCACATTTCTGAAGCATGACGTAATGGGGGGGTGTTATCTCTTTTGTCGAAAATCAGCCGTTTTTGCTCGAACATTAAATGCCTCCAAATGGTATTTAATTAACTTCCCGTGGTGAAGAAACCCTTTTTGAGAACTCAGAGTGAGTAAATTGGCCATTTTCATGCACTTTTAACCATTCCATAAATCTTGTGTTTTGGGCCCCTGGAAGCATGAAAATCACTTTAAACATGCTAATTTTAGCTCTAACACTGATGATCCACCTACAAATGTGAACTGACGTTCAAAAATAAAACATTTGAAAACGGACCATTTTCCACATTTCTGAAGCATGACGTAATGGGGGGGTGTTATCTCTTTTGTCGAAAATCAGCCGTTTTTGCTCGAACATTAAATGCCTCCAAATGGTATTTAATTAACTTCCCGGGGTGAAGAAACCCTTTTTGAGAACTCAGAGTGAGTAAATTGGCCATTTTCATGCACTTTTAACCATTCCATAAATCTTGTGTTTTGGGCCCCAAGAAGCATGAAAATCACTTTAAACATGCTAATTTTAGCTCTAACACTGATGATCCACCTACAAATGTGAACTGACGTTCAAAAATAAAACATTTGAAAACGGACCATTTTCCACATTTCTGAAGCATGACGTAATGGGGGGTGTTATCTCTTTTGTCGAAAATCAGCCGTTTTTGCTCTAACATTAAATGCCTCCAAATGGTATTTAATTAACTTCCCGAGCCCCTGGAAGCATGAAAATCACTTTAAACATGCTAATTTTAGCTCTAACACTGATGATCCACCTACAAATGTGAACTGACGTTCAAAAATAAAACATTTGAAAACGGACCATTTTCCACATTTCTGAAGCATGACGTAATGGGGGGGTGTTATCTCTTTTGTCGAAAATCAGCCGTTTTTGCTCGAACATTAAATGCCTCCAAATGGTATTTAATTAACTTCCCGTGGTGAAGAAACCCTTTTTGAGAACTCAGAGTGAGTAAATTGGCCATTTTCATGCACTTTTAACCATTCCATAAATCTTGTGTTTTGGGCCCCTGGAAGCATGAAAATCACTTTAAACATGCTAATTTTAGCTCTAACACTGATGATCCACCTACAAACGTGAACTGACGTTCAAAAATAAAACATTTGAAAACGGACCATTTTCCACATTTCTGAAGCATGACGTAATGGGGGGGTGTTATCTCTTTTGTCGAAAATCAGCCGTTTTTGCTCGAACAATAAATGCCTCCAAATGGTATTTATTTCACTTCCCGAGCCGCTGGAAGCATGAAAATCACTTTAAACATGCTAATTTTAGCTCTAACACTGATGATCCACCTACAAATGTGAACTGACGTTCAAAAATAAAACATTTGAAAACGGACCATTTTCCACATTTCTGAAGCATGACGTAATGGGGGGGTGTTATCTCTTTTGTCGAAAATCAGCCGTTTTTGCTCGAACATTGAATGCCTCCAAATGGTATTTAATTAACTTCCCGGGGTGAAGAAACCCTTTTTGAGAACTCAGAGTGAGTAAATTGGCCATTTTCATGCACTTTTAACCATTCCATAAATCTTGTGTTTTGGGCCCCAAGAAGCATGAAAATCACTTTAAACATGCTAATTTTAGCTCTAACACTGATGATCCACCTACAAATGTGAACTGACGTTCAAAAATAAAACATTTGAAAACGGACCATTTTCCACATTTCTGAAGCATGACGTAATGGGGGGTGTTATCTCTTTTGTCGAAAATCAGCCGTTTTTGCTCTAACATTAAATGCCTCCAAATGGTATTTAATTAACTTCCCGAGCCCCTGGAAGCATGAAAATCACTTTAAACATGCTAATTTTAGCTCTAACACTGATGATCCACCTACAAATGTGAACTGACGTTCAAAAATAAAACATTTGAAAACGGACCATTTTCCACATTTCTGAAGCATGACGTAATGGGGGGGTGTTATCTCTTTTGTCGAAAATCAGCCGTTTTTGCTCGAACATTAAATGCCTCCAAATGGTATTTAATTAACTTCCCGGGGTGAAGAAACCCTTTTTGAGAACTCAGAGTGAGTAAATTGGCCATTTTCATGCACTTTTAACCATTCCATAAATCTTGTGTTTTGGGCCCCTGGAAGCATGAAAATCACTTTAAACATGCTAATTTTAGCTCTAACACTGATGATCCACCTACAAATGTGAACTGACGTTCAAAAATAAAACATTTGAAAACGGACCATTTTCCACATTTCTGAAGCATGACGTAATGGGGGGGTGTTATCTCTTTTGTCGAAAATCAGCCGTTTTTGCTCGAACATTAAATGCCTCCAAATGGTATTTATTTCACTTCCCGAGCCCATGGAAGCATGAAAATCACTTTAAACATGCTAATTTTAGCTCTAACACTGATGATCCACCTACAAATGTGAACTGACGTTCAAAAATAAAACATTTGAAAACGGACCATTTTCCACATTTCTGAAGCATGACGTAATGGGGGGGTGTTATCTCTTTTGTCGAAAATCAGCCGTTTTTGCTCGAACATTAAATGCCTCCAAATGGTATTTAATTAACTTCCCGGGGTGAAGAAACCCTTTTTGAGAACTCAGAGTGAGTAAATTGGCCATTTTCATGCACTTTTAACCATTCCATAAATCTTGTGTTTTGGGCCCCTGGAAGCATGAAAATCACTTTAAACATGCTAATTTTAGCTCTAACACTGATGATCCACCTACAAATGTGAACTGACGTTCAAAAATAAAACATTTGAAAACGGACCATTTTCCACATTTCTGAAGCATGACGTAATGGGGGGGTGTTATCTCTTTTGTCGAAAATCAGCCGTTTTTGCTCGAACATTAAATGCCTCCAAACGGTATTTATTTCACTTCCCGAGCCCCTGGAAGCATGAAAATCACTTTAAACATGCTAATTTTAGCTCTAACACTGATGATCCACCTACAAATGTGAACTGACGTTCAAAAATAAAACATTTGAAAACGGACCATTTTCCTCATTTCTGAAGCATGACGTAATCGGGGGGTGTTATCTCTTTTGTCGAAAATCAGCCGTTTTTGCTCGAACATTAAATGCCTCCAAATGGTATTTAATTAACTTCCCGAGCCCCTGGAAGCATGAAAATCACTTTAAACATGCTAATTTTAGCTCTAACACTGATGATCCACCTACAAATGTGAACTGACGTTCAAAAATAAAACATTTGAAAACGGACCATTTTCCACATTTCTGAAGCATGACGTAATGGGGGGGTGTTATCTCTTTTGTTGAAAATCAGCCGTTTTTGCTCGAACATTAAATGCCTCCAAATGGTATTTAATTAACTTCTCGGGGTGAAGAAACCCTTTTTGAGAACTCAGAGTGAGTAAATTGGTCATTTTCATGCACTTTTAACCATTCCATAAATCTTGTGTTTTGGGCCCCTGGAAGCATGAAAATCACTTTAAACATCCTAATTTTAGCTCTAACACTGATGATCCACCTACAAATGTGAACTGACGTTCAAAAATAAAACATTTGAAAACGGACCATTTTCCACATTTCTGAAGCATGACGTAATGGGGGGGTGTTATCTCTTTTGTCGAAAATCAGCCGTTTTTGCTCGAACATTAAATGCCTCCAAATGGTATTTAATTAACTTCCCGGGGTGAAGAAACCCTTTTTGAGAACTCAGAGTGAGTAAATTGGCCATTTTCATGCACTTTTAACCATTCCATAAATCTTGTGTTTGGGGCCCCTGGAAGCATGAAAATCACTTTAAACATGCTAATTTTAGCTCTAACACTGATGATCCACCTACAAATGTGAACTGACGTTCAAAAATAAAACATTTGAAAACGGACCATTTTCCACATTTCTGAAGCATGACGTAATGGGGGGGTGTTATCTCTTTTGTCGAAAATCAGCCGTTTTTGCTCGAACATTAAATGCCTCCAAATGGTATTTAATTAACTTCCCGGGGTGAAGAAACCCTTTTTGAGAACTCAGAGTGAGTAAATTGGCCATTTTCATGCACTTTTAACCATTCCATAAATCTTGTGTTTTGGGCCCCTGGAAGCATGAAAATCACTTTAAACATGCTAATTTTAGCTCTAACACTGATGATCCACCTACAAATGTGAACTGACGTTCAAAAATAAAACATTTGAAAACGGACCATTTTCCACATTTCTGAAGCATGACGTAATGGGGGGGTGTTATCTCTTTTGTCGAAAATCAGCCGTTTTTGCTCGAACATTAAATGCCTCCAAATGGTATTTAATTAACTTCCCGGGGTGAAGAAACCCTTTTTGAGAACTCAGAGTGAGTAAATTGGCCATTTTCATGCACTTTTAACCATTCCATAAATCTTGTGTTTTGGGCCCCAAGAGCATGAAAATCACTTTAAACATGCTAATTTTAGCTCTAACACTGATGATCCACCTACAAATGTGAACTGACGTTCAAAAATAAAACATTTGAAAACGGACCATTTTCCACATTTCTGAAGCATGACGTAATGGGGGGGTGTTATCTCTTTTGTCGAAAATCAGCCGTTTTTGCTCGAACATTAAATGCCTCCAAATGGTATTTAATTAACTTCCCGGGGTGAAGAAACCCTTTTTGAGAACTTAGAGTGAGTAAATTGGCCATTTTCATGCACTTTTAACCATTCCATAAATCTTGTGTTTTGGGCCCCTGGAAGCATGAAAATCACTTTAAACATGCTAATTTTAGCTCTAACACTGATGATCCACCTACAAATGTGAACTGACGTTCAAAAATGAAACATTTGAAAACGGACCATTTTCCACATTTCTGAAGCATGACGTAATGGGGGGGTGTTATCTCTTTTGTCGAAAATCAGCCGTTTTTGCTCGAACATTAAATGCCTCCAAATGGTATTTAATTAACTTCCCGTGGTGAAGAAACCCTTTTTGAGAACTCAGAGTGAGTAAATTGGCCATTTTCATGCACTTTTAACCATTCCATAAATCTTGTGTTTTGGGCCCCTGGAAGCATGAAAATCACTTTAAACATGCTAATTTTAGCTCTAACACTGATGATCCACCTACAAATGTGAACTGACGTTCAAAAATAAAACATTTGAAAACGGACCATTTTCCACATTTCTGAAGCATGACGTAATGGGGGGGTGTTATCTCTTTTGTCGAAAATCAGCCGTTTTTGCTCGAACAATAAATGCCTCCAAATGGTATTTATTTCACTTCCCGAGCCCCTGGAAGCATGAAAATCACTTTAAACATGCTAATTTTAGCTCTAACACTGATGATCCACCTACAAATGTGAACTGACGTTCAAAAATAAAACATTTGAAAACGGACCATTTTCCACATTTCTGAAGCATGACGTAATGGGGGGGTGTTATCTCTTTTGTCGAAAATCAGCCGTTTTTGCTCGAACATTAAATGCCTCCAAATGGTATTTAATTAACTTCCCGGGGTGAAGAAACCCTTTTTGAGAACTCAGAGTGAGTAAATTGGCCATTTTCATGCACTTTTAACCATTCCATAAATCTTGTGTTTTGGGCCCCAAGAAGCATGAAAATCACTTTAAACATGCTAATTTTAGCTCTAACACTGATGATCCACCTACAAATGTGAACTGACGTTCAAAAATAAAACATTTGAAAACGGACCATTTTCCACATTTCTGAAGCTTGACGTAATGGGGGGTGTTATCTCTTTTGTCGAAAATCAGCCGTTTTTGCTCTAACATTAAATGCCTCCAAATGGTATTTAATTAACTTCCCGAGCCCCTGGAAGCATGAAAATCACTTTAAACATGCTAATTTTAGCTCTAACACTGATGATCCACCTACAAATGTGAACTGACGTTCAAAAATAAAACATTTGAAAACTGACCATTTTCCACATTTCTGAAGCATGACGTAATGGGGGGGTGTTATCTCTTTTGTCGAAAATCAGCCGTTTTTGCTCTAACATTAAATGCCTCCAAATGGTATTTAATTAACTTCCCGGGGTGAAGAAACCCTTTTTGAGAACTCAGAGTGAGTAAATTGGCCATTTTCATGCACTTTTAACCATTCCATAAATCTTGTGTTTTGGGCCCCTGGAAGCATGAAAATCACTTTAAACATGCTAATTTTAGCTCTAACACCGATGATCCACCTACAAATGTGAACTGACGTTCAAAAATAAAACATTTGAAAACGGACCATTTTCCACATTTCTGAAGCATGACGTAATGGGGGGGTGTTATCTCTTTTGTCGAAAATCAGCCGTTTTTGCTCGAACATTAAATGCCTCCAAATGGTATTTAATTAACTTCCCGGGGTGAAGAAACCCTTTTTGAGAACTCAGAATGAGTAAATTGGCCATTTTCATGCACTTTTAACCATTCCATAAATCTTGTGTTTAGGGCCCCTGGAAGCATGAAAATCACTTTAAACGTGCTAATTTTAGCTCTAACACTGATGATCCACCTACAAATGTGAACCGACGTTCAAAAATAAAACATTTGAAAACGGACCATTTTCCACATTTCTGAAGCATGACGTAATGGGGGGTGTTATCTCTTTTGTCGAAAATCAGCCGTTTTTGCTCGAACATTAAATGCCTCCAAATGGTATTTAATTAACTTCCCGGGGTGAAGAAACCCTTTTTGAGAACTCAGAGTGAGTAAATTGGCCATTTTCATGCACTTTTAACCATTCCATAAATCTTGTGTTTTGGGCCCCTGGAAGCATGAAAATCACTTTAAACATGCTAATTTTAGCTCTAACACTGATGATCCACCTACAAATGTGAACTGACGTTCAAAAATAAAACATTTGAAAACGGACCATTTTCCACATTTCTGAAGCATGACGTAATGGGGGGGTGTTATCTCTTTTGTCGAAAATCAGCCGTTTTTGCTCTAACATTAAATGCCTCCAAATGGTATTTAATTAACTTCCCGGGGTGAAGAAACCCTTTTTGAGAACTCAGAGTGAGTAAATTGGCCATTTTCATGCACTTTTAACCATTCCATAAATCTTGTGTTTTGGGCCCCAAGAAGCATGAAAATCACTTTAAACATGCTAATTTTAGCTCTAACACTGATGATCCACCTACAAATGTGAACTGACGTTCAAAAATAAAACATTTGAAAACGGACCATTTTCCACATTTCTGAAGCATGACGTAATGGGGGGTGTTATCTCTTTTGTCGAAAATCAGCCGTTTTTGCTCTAACATTAAATGCCTCCAAATGGTATTTAATTAACTTCCCGAGCCCCTGGAAGCATGAAAATCACTTTAAACATGCTAATTTTAGCTCTAACACTGATGATCCACCTACAAATGTGAACTGACGTTCAAAAATAAAACATTTGAAAACGGACCATTTTCCACATTTCTGAAGCATGATGTAATGGGGGGGTGTTATCTCTTTTGTCGAAAATCAGCCGTTTTTGCTCTAACATTAAATGCCTCCAAATGGTATTTAATTAACTTCCCGGGGTGAAGAAACCCTTTTTGAGAACTCAGAGTGAGTAAATTGGCCATTTTCATGCACTTTTAACCATTCCATAAATCTTGTGTTTTGGGCCCCTGGAAGCATGAAAATCACTTTAAACATGCTAATTTTAGCTCTAACACTGATGATCCACCTACAAATGTGAACTGACGTTCAAAAATAAAACATTTGAAAACGGACCATTTTCCACATTTCTGAAGCATGACGTAATGGGGGGGTGTTATCTCTTTTGTCGAAAATCAGCCGTTTTTGCTCGAACATTAAATGCCTCCAAATGGTATTTAATTAACTTCCCGGGGTGAAGAAACCCTTTTTGAGAACTCAGAGTGAGTAAATTGGCCATTTTCATGCACTTTTAACCATTCCATAAATCTTGTGTTTTGGGCCCCTGGAAGCATGAAAATCACTTTAAACATGCTAATTTTAGCTCTAACACTGATGATCCACCTACAAATGTGAACTGACGTTCAAAAATAAAACATTTGAAAACGGACCATTTCCCACATTTCTGAAGCATGACGTAATGGGGGGGTGTTATCTCTTTTGTCGAAAATCAGCCGTTTTTGCTCGAACATTAAATGCCTCCAAATGGTATTTATTTCACTTCCCGAGCCCATGGAAGCATGAAAATCACTTTAAACATGCTAATTTTAGCTCTAACACTGATGATCCACCTACAAATGTGAACTGACGTTCAAAAATAAAACATTTGAAAACGGACCATTTTCCACATTTCTGAAGCATGACGTAATGGGGGGGTGTTATCTCTTTTGTCGAAAATCAGCCGTTTTTGCTCGAACATTAAATGCCTCCAAATGGTATTTAATTAACTTCCCGGGGTGAAGAAACCCTTTTTGAGAACTCAGAGTGAGTAAATTGGCCATTTTCATGCACTTTTAACCATTCCATAAATCTTGTGTTTTGGGCCCCTGGAAGCATGAAAATCACTTTAAACATGCTAATTTTAGCTCTAACACTGATGATCCACCTACAAATGTGAACTGACGTTCAAAAATAAAACATTTGAAAACGGACCATTTTCCACATTTCTGAAGCATGACGTAATGGGGGGGCGTTATCTCTTTTGTCGAAAATCAGCCGTTTTTGCTCGAACATTAAATGCCTCCAAATGGTATTTATTTCACTTCCCGAGCCCCTGGAAGCATGAAAATCACTTTAAACATGCTAATTTTAGCTCTAACACTGATGATCCACCTACAAATGTGAACTTACGTTAAAAAATAAAACATTTGAAAACGGACCATTTTCCACATTTCTGAAGCATGACGTAATGGGGGGGTGTTATCTCTTTTGTCGAAAATCAGCCGTTTTTGCTCTAACATTAAATGCCTCCAAATGGTATTTAATTAACTTCCCGGGGTGAAGAAACCCTTTTTGAGAACTCAGAGTGAGTAAATTGGCCATTTTCATGCACTTTTAACCATTCCATAAATCTTGTGTTTTGGGCCCCTGGAAGCATGAAAATCACTTTAAACATGCTAATTTTAGCTCTAACACTGATGATCCACCTACAAATGTAAACTGACGTTCAAAAATAAAACATTTGAAAACGGACCATTTTCCACATTTCTGAAGCATGACGTAATGGGGGGGTGTTATCTCTTTTGTCGAAAATCAGCCGTTTTTGCTCGAACATTAAATGCCTCCAAATGGTATTTATTTCACTTCCCGAGCCCCTGGAAGCATGAAAATCACTTTAAACATGCTAATTTTAGCTCTAACACTGATGATCCACCTACAAATGTGAACTGACGTTCAAAAATAAAACATTTGAAAACGGACCATTTTCCACATTTCTGAAGCATGACGTAATGGGGGGGTATTATCTCTTTTGTCGAAAATCAGCCGTTTTTGCTCTAACATTAAAAGCCTCCAAATGGTATTTAATTAACTTCCCGGGGTGAAGAAACCCTTTTTGAGAACTCAGAGTGAGTAAATTGGCCATTTTCATGCACTTTTAACCATTCCATAAATCTTGTGTTTTGGGCCCCAAGAGCATGAAAATCACTTTAAACATGCTAATTTTTTGCTCTAACAATGCTGATCCACCTACAAATGCGAACTGACGTTCAAAAATAAAACATTTGAAAACAGACCATTTTCAACATTTCTGAAGCATGACGTAATGGGGGGGTGTTATCTCTTTTGTCGAAAATCAGCCGTTTTTGCTCGAACATTAAATGCCTCCAAATGGTATTTAATTAACTTCCCGAGCCCCTGGAAGCATGAAAATCACTTTAAACATGCTAATTTTAGCTCTAACACTGATGATCCACCTACAAATGTGAACTGACGTTCAAAAATAAAACATTTGAAAACGGACCATTTTCCACATTTCTGAAGCATGACGTAATGGGGGGGTGTTATCTCTTTTGTCGAAAATCAGCCGTTTTTGCTCGAACATTAAATGCCTCCAAATGGTATTTAATTAACTTCCCGAGCCCCTGGAAGCATGAAAATCACTTTAAACATGCTAATTTTAGCTCTAACACTGATGATCCACCTACAAATGTGAACTGACGTTCAAAAATAAAACATTTGAAAACGGACCATTTTCCACATTTCTGAAGCATGACGTAATGGGGGGGGTGTTATCTCTTTTGTCGAAAATCAGCCGTTTTTGCTCGAACATTAAATGCCTCCAAATGGTATTTATTTCACTTCCCGAGCCCCTGGAAGCATGAAAATCACTTTAAACATGCTAATTTTAGCTCTAACACTGATGATCCACCTACAAATGTGAACTGACGTTCAAAAATGAAACATTTGAAAACGGACCATTTTCCACATTTCTGAAGCATGACGTAATGGGGGGGTGTTATCTCTTTTGTCGAAAATCAGCCGTTTTTGCTCGAACATTAAATGCCTCCAAATGGTATTTAATTAACTTCCCGTGGTGAAGAAACCCTTTTTGAGAACTCAGAGTGAGTAAATTGGCCATTTTCATGCACTTTTAACCATTCCATAAATCTTGTGTTTTGGGCCCCTGGAAGCATGAAAATCACTTTAAACATGCTAATTTTAGCTCTAACACTGATGATCCACCTACAAATGTGAACTAACGTTCAAAAATAAAACATTTGAAAACGGACCATTTTCCACATTTCTGAAGCATGACGTAATGGGGGGGGTGTTATCTCTTTTGTCGAAAATCAGCCGTTTTTGCTCTAACATTAAATGCCTCCAAATGGTATTTAATTAACTTCCCGGGGTGAAGAAACCCTTTTTGAGAACTCAGAGTGAGTAAATTGCCCATTTTCATGCACTTTTAACCATTCCATAAATCTTGTGTTTTGGGCCCCAAGAGCATGAAAATCACTTTAAACATGCTAATTTTAGCTCTAACACTGATGATCCACCTACAAATGTGAACTGACGTTCAAAAATAAAACATTTGAAAACTGACCATTTTCCACATTTCTGAAGCATGACGTAATGGGGGGGTGTTATCTCTTTTGTCGAAAATCAGCCGTTTTTGCTCGAACATTAAATGCCTCCAAATGGTATTTAATTAACTTCCCGAGCCCCTGGAAGCATGAAAATCACTTTAAACATGCTAATTTTAGCTCTAACACTGATGATCCACCTACAAATGTGAACTGACGTTCAAAAATAAAACATTTGAAAACGGACCATTTTCCACATTTCTGAAGCATGACGTAATGGGGGGGTGTTATCTCTTTTGTCGAAAATCAGCCGTTTTTGCTCGAACATTAAATGCCTCCAAATGGTATTTAATTAACTTCCCGAGCCCCTGGCAGCATGAAAATCACTTTAAACATGCTAATTTTAGCTCTAACACTGATGATCCACCTACAAATGTGAACTGACGTTCAAAAATAAAACATTTGAAAACGGACCATTTTCCACATTTCTGAAGCATGACGTAATGGGGGGGGTGTTATCTCTTTTGTCGAAAATCAGCCGTTTTTGCTCGAACATTAAATGCCTCCAAATGGTATTCATTTCACTTCCCGAGCCCCTGGAAGCATGAAAATCACTTTAAACATGCTAATTTTAGCTCTAACACTGATGATCCACCTACAAATGTGAACTGACGTTCAAAAATGAAACATTTGAAAACGGACCATTTTCCACATTTCTGAAGCATGACGTAATGGGGGGGTGTTATCTCTTTTGTCGAAAATCAGCCGTTTTTGGTCGAACATTAAATGCCTCCAAATGGTATTTAATTAACTTCCCGTGGTGAAGAAACCTTTTTGAGAACTCAGAGTGAGTAAATTGGCCATTTTCATGCACTTTTAACCATTCCATAAATCTTGTGTTTTGGGCCCCTGGAAGCATGAAAATCACTTTAAACATGCTAATTTTAGCTCTAACACTGATGATCCACCTACAAATGTGAACTGACGTTCAAAAATAAAACATTTGAAAACGGACCATTTTCCACATTTCTGAAGCATGACGTAATGGGGGGTGTTATCTCTTTTGTCGAAAATCAGCCGTTTTTGCTCGAACATTAAATGCCTCCAAATGGTATTTAATTAACTTCCCGGGGTGAAGAAACCCTTTTTGAGAACTCAGAGTGAGTAAATTGGCCATTTTCATGCACTTTTAACCATTCCATAAATCTTGTGTTTTGGGCCCCTGGAAGCATGAAAATCACTTTAAACATGCTAATTTTAGCTCTAACACTGATGATCCACCTACAAATGTGAACTGACGTTCAAAAATAAAACATTTGAAAACGGACCATTTTCCACATTTCTGAAGCATGACGTAATGGGGGGGTGTTATCTCTTTTGTCGAAAATCAGCCGTTTTTGCTCTAACATTAAATGCCTCCAAATGGTATTTAATTAACTTCCCGGGGTGAAGAAACCCTTTTTGAGAACTCAGAGTGAGTAAATTGGCCATTTTCATGCACTTTTAACCATTCCATAAATCTTGTGTTTTGGGCCCCAAGAAGCATGAAAATCACTTTAAACATGCTAATTTTAGCTCTAACACTGATGATCCACCTACAAATGTGAACTGACGTTCAAAAATAAAACATTTGAAAACGGACCATTTTCCACATTTCTGAAGCATGACGTAATGGGGGGTGTTATCTCTTTTGTCGAAAATCAGCCGTTTTTGCTCTAACATTAAATGCCTCCAAATGGTATTTAATTAACTTCCCGAGCCCCTGGAAGCATGAAAATCACTTTAAACATGCTAATTTTAGCTCTAACACTGATGATCCACCTACAAATGTGAACTGACGTTCAAAAATAAAAAATATGAAAACGGACCATTTTCCACATTTCTGAAGCATGACGTAATGGGGGGGTGTTATCTCTTTTGTCGAAAATCAGCCGTTTTTGCTCTAACATTAAATGCCTCCAAATGGTATTTAATTAACTTCCCGGGGTGAAGAAACCCTTTTTGAGAACTCAGAGTGAGTAAATTGGCCATTTTCATGCACTTTTAACCATTCCATAAATCTTGTGTTTTGGGCCCCTGGAAGCATGAAAATCACTTTAAACATGCTAATTTTAGCTCTAACACTGATGATCCACCTACAAATGTGAACTGACGTTCAAAAATAAAACATTTGAAAACGGACCATTTTCCACATTTCTGAAGCATGACGTAATGGGGGGGTGTTATCTCTTTTGTCGAAAATCAGCCGTTTTTGCTCGAACATTAAATGCCTCCAAATGGTATTTAATTAACTTCCCGGGGTGAAGAAACCCTTTTTGAGAACTCAGAGTGAGTAAATTGGCCATTTTCATGCACTTTTAACCATTCCATAAATCTTGTGTTTTGGGCCCCTGGAAGCATGAAAATCACTTTAAACATGCTAATTTTAGCTCTAACACTGATGATCCACCTACAAATGTGAACTGACGTTCAAAAATAAAACATTTGAAAACGGACCATTTCCCACATTTCTGAAGCATGACGTAATGGGGGGGTGTTATCTCTTTTGTCGAAAATCAGCCGTTTTTGCTCGAACATTAAATGCCTCCAAATGGTATTTATTTCACTTCCCGAGCCCATGGAAGCATGAAAATCACTTTCAACATGCTAATTTTAGCTCTAACACTGATGATCCACCTACAAATGTGAACTGACGTTCAAAAATAAAACATTTGAAAACGGACCATTTTCCACATTTCTGAAGCATGACGTAATGGGGGGGTGTTATCTCTTTTGTCGAAAATCAGCCGTTTTTGCTCGAACATTAAATGCCTCCAAATGGTATTTAATTAACTTCCCGGGGTGAAGAAACCCTTTTTGAGAACTCAGAGTGAGTAAATTGGCCATTTTCATGCACTTTTAACCATTCCATAAATCTTGTGTTTTGGGCCCCTGGAAGCATGAAAATCACTTTAAACATGCTAATTTTAGCTCTAACACTGATGATCCACCTACAAATGTGAACTGACGTTCAAAAATAAAACATTTGAAAACGGACCATTTTCCACATTTCTGAAGCATGACGTAATGGGGGGGCGTTATCTCTTTTGTCGAAAATCAGCCGTTTTTGCTCGAACATTAAATGCCTCCAAATGGTATTTATTTCACTTCCCGAGCCCCTGGAAGCATGAAAATCACTTTAAACATGCTAATTTTAGCTCTAACACTGATGATCCACCTACAAATGTGAACTTACGTTAAAAAATAAAACATTTGAAAACGGACCATTTTCCACATTTCTGAAGCATGACGTAATGGGGGGTGTTATCTCTTTTGTCGAAAATCAGCCGTTTTTGTTCTAACATTAAATGCCTCCAAATGGTATTTAATTAACTTCCCGGGGTGAAGAAACCCTTTTTGAGAACTCAGAGTGAGTAAATTGGCCATTTTCATGCACTTTTAACCATTCCATAAATCTTGTGTTTTGGGCCCCTGGAAGCATGAAAATCACTTTAAACATGCTAATTTTAGCTCTAACACTGATGATCCACCTACAAATGTGAACTGACGTTCAAAAATAAAACATTTGAAAACGGACCATTTTCCACATTTCTGAAGCATGACGTAATGGGGGGGTGTTATCTCTTTTGTCGAAAATCAGCCGTTTTTGCTCGAACATTAAATGCCTCCAAATGGTATTTATTTCACTTCCCGAGCCCCTGGAAGCATGAAAATCACTTTAAACATGCTAATTTTAGCTCTAACACTGATGATCCACCTACAAATGTGAACTGACGTTCAAAAATAAAACATTTGAAAACGGACCATTTTCCACATTTCTGAAGCATGACGTAATGGGGGGGTGTTATCTCTTTTGTCGAAAATCAGCCGTTTTTGCTCGAACATTAAATGCCTCCAAATGGTATTTATTTCACTTCCCGAGCCCCTGGAAGCATGAAAATCACTTTAAACATGCTAATTTTAGCTCTAACACTGATGATCCACCTACAAATGTGAACTGACGTTCAAAAATAAAACATTTGAAAACGGACCATTTTCCACATTTCTGAAGCATGACGTAATGGGGGGGTGTTATCTCTTTTGTCGAAAATCAGCCGTTTTTGCTCGAACATTAAATGCCTCCAAATGGTATTTATTTCACTTCCCGAGCCCCTGGAAGCATGAAAATCACTTTAAACATGCTAATTTTAGCTCTAACACTGATGATCCACCTACAAATGTGAACTGACGTTCAAAAATAAAACATTTGAAAACGGACCATTTTCCACATTTCTGAAGCATGACGTAATGGGGGGGTGTTATCTCTTTTGTCGAAAATCAGTCGTTTTTGCTCGAACATTAAATGCCTCCAAATGGTATTTAATTAACTTCCCGGGGTGAAGAAACCCTTTTTGAGAACTCAGAGTTTGTAAATTGGCCATTTTCATGCACTTTTAACCATTCCATAAATCTTGTGTTTTGGGCCCCAAGAAGCATGAAAATCACTTTAAACATGCTAATTATAGCTCTAACACTGATGTTCCACCTACAAATGTGAACTGACGTTCAAAAATAAAACATTTGAAAACGGACCGTTTTCCACATTTCTGAAGCATGACGTAATGGGGGGGTGTTATCTCTTTTGTCGAAAATCAGCCGTTTTTGCTCGAACATTAAATGCCTCCAAATGGTATTTAATTAACTTCCCGGGGTGAAGAAACCCTTTTTGAGAACTCAGAGTGAGTAAATTGGCCATTTTCATGCACTTTTAACCATTCCATAAATCTTGTGTTTTGGGCCCCTGGAAGCATGAAAATCACTTTAAACATGCTAATTTTAGCTCTAACACTGATGATCCACCTACAAATGTGAACTGACGTTCAAAAATAAAACATTTGAAAACGGACCATTTTCCACATTTCTGAAGCATGACGTAATGGGGGGGTGTTATCTCTTTTGTCGAAAATCAGCCGTTTTTGCTCTAACATTAAATGCCTCCAAATGGTATTTAATTAACTTCCCGGGGTGAAGAAACCCTTTTTGAGAACTCAGAGTGAGTAAATTGGCCATTTTCATGCACTTTTAACCATTCCATAAATCTTGTGTTTTGGGCCCCTGGAAGCATGAAAATCACTTTAAACATGCTAATTTTAGCTCTAACACTGATGATCCACCTACAAATGTGAACTGACGTTCAAAAATAAAACATTTGAAAACGGACCATTTTCCACATTTCTGAAGCATGACGTAATGGGGGGGTGTTATCTCTTTTGTCGAAAATCAGCCGTTTTTGCTCGAACATTAAATGCCTCCAAATGGTATTTATTTCACTTCCCGAGCCCCTGGAAGCATGAAAATCACTTTAAACATGCTAATTGTAGCTCTAACACTGATGATCCACCTACAAATATGAACTGACGTTCAAAAATAAAACATTTGAAAACGGACCATTTTCCACATTTCTGAAGCATGACGTAATGCGGGGGTGTTATCTCTTTTGTCGAAAATCAGCCGTTTTTGCTCGAACATTAAATGCCTCCAAATGGTATTTATTTCACTTCCCGAGCCCCTGGAAGCATGAAAATCACTTTAAACATGCTAATTTTAGCTCTAACACTGATGATCCACCTACAAATGTGAACTGACGTTCAAAAATAAAACATTTGAAAACGGACCATTTTCCACATTTCTGAAGCATGACGTAATGGGGGGGTGTTATCTCTTTTGTCGAAAATCAGCCGTTTTTGCTCGAACATTAAATGCCTCCAAATGGTATTTAATTAACTTCCTGGGGTGAAGAAACCCTTTTTGAGAACTCAGAGTGAGTAAATTGGCCATTTTCATGCACTTTTAACCATTCCATAAATCTTGTGTTTTGGGCCCCTGGAAGCATGAAAATCACTTTAAACATGCTAATTTTAGCTCTAACACTGATGATCCACCTACAAATGTGAACTGACGTTCAAAAATAAAACATTTGAAAACGGACCATTTTCCACATTTCTGAAGCATGACGTAATGGGGGGGTGTTATCTCTTTTGTCGAAAATCAGCCGTTTTTGCTCTAACATTAAATGCCTCCAAATGGTATTTAATTAACTTCCCGGGGTAAAGAAACCCTTTTTGAGAACTCAGAGTGAGTAAATTGGCCATTTTCATGCACTTTTAACCATTCC
Organism: Lissotriton vulgaris; assembly: GCF_964263255.1. NCBI lineage: Eukaryota > Metazoa > Chordata > Amphibia > Caudata > Salamandridae > Lissotriton > Lissotriton vulgaris. Next base: position 10,957 of record NW_028248246.1, on the reverse strand, counting down.
ATAAATCTTGTGTTTTGGGACCCTGGAAGCATGAAAATCACTTTAAACATGCTAATTTTAGCTCTAACACTGATGATCCACCTACAAATGTGAACTGACGTTCAAAAATAAAACATTTGAAAACGGACCATTTTCCACATTTCTGAAGCATGACGTAATGGGGGGGTGTTATCTCTTTTGTCGAAAATCAGCCGTTTTTGCTCGAACATTAAATGCCTCCAAATGGTATTTAATTAACTTCCCGGGGTGAAGAAACCCTTTTTGAGAACTCAGAGTGAGTAAATTGGCCATTTTCATGCTCTTTTAACCATTCCATAAATCTTGTGTTTTGGGCCCATGGAAGCATGAAAATCACTTTAAACATGCTAATTTTAGCTCTAACACTGATGATCCACCTACAAATGTGAACTGACGTTCAAAAATAAAACATTTGAAAACGGACCATTTTCCACATTTCTGAAGCATGACGTAATGGGGGGTGTTATCTCTTTTGTCGAAAATCAGCCGTTTTTGCTCGAACATTAAATGCCTCCAAATGGTATTTAATTAACTTCCCGGGGTGAAGAAACCCTTTTTGAGAACTCAGAGTGAGTAAATTGGCCATTTTCATGCACTTTTAACCATTCCATAAATCTTGTGTTTTGGGCCCCTGGAAGCATGAAAATCACTTTAAACATGCTAATTTTAGCTCTAACACTGATGATCCACCTACAAATGTGAACTGACGTTCAAAAATAAAACATTTGAAAACGGACCATTTTCCACATTTCTGAAGCATGACGTAATGGGGGGGTGTTATCTCTTTTGTCGAAAATCAGCCGTTTTTGCTCTAACATTAAATGCCTCCAAATGGTATTTAATTAACTTCCCGGGGTAAAGAAACCCTTTTTGAGAACTCAGAGTGAGTAAATTGGCCATTTTCATGCACTTTTAACCATTCCATAAATCTTGTGTTTTGGGACCCTGGAAGCATGAAAATCACTTTAAACATGCTCATTTTAGCTCTAACACTGATGATCCACCTACAAATGTGAACTGACGTTCAAAAATAAAACATTTGAAAACGGACCATTTTCCACATTTCTGAAGCATGACGTAATGGGGGGGTGTTATCTCTTTTGTCGAAAATCAGCCGTTTTTGCTCGAACATTAAATGCCTCCAAATGGTATTTAATTAACTTCCCGGGGTGAAGAAACCCTTTTTAGGAACTCAGAGTGAGTAAATTGGCCATTTTCATGCTCTTTTAACCATTCCATAAATCTTGTGTTTTGGGCCCATGGAAGCATGAAAATCACTTTAAACATGCTAATTTTAGCTCTAACACTGATGATCCACCTACAAATGTGAACTGACGTTCAAAAATAAAACATTTGAAAACGGACCATTTTCCACATTTCTGAAGCATGACGTAATGGGGGGGTGTTATCTCTTTTGTCGAAAATCAGCCGTTTTTGCTCTAACATTAAATGCCTCCAAATGGTATTTAATTAACTTCCCGGGGTGAAGAAACCCTTTTTGAGAACTCAGAGTGAGTAAATTGGCCATTTTCATGCACTTTTAACCATTCCATAAATCTTGTGTTTTGGGCCCCTGGAAGCATGAAAATCACTTTAGACATGCTAATTTTAGCTCTAACACTGATGATCCACCTACAAATGTGAACTGACGTTCAAAAATAAAACATTTGAAAACGGACCATTTTCCACATTTCTGAAGCATGACGTAATGGGGGGGTGTTATCTCTTTTGTCGAAAATCAGCCGTTTTTGCTCGAACATTAAATGCCTCCAAATGGTATTTATTTCACTTCCCGAGCCCCTGGAAGCATGAAAATCACTTTAAACATGCTAATTTTAGCTCTAACACTGATGATCCACCTACAAATGTGAACTTACGTTCAAAAATAAAACATTTGAAAACGGACCATTTTCCACATTTCTGAAGCATGACGTAATGGGGGGGTGTTATCTCTTTTGTCGAAAATCAGCCGTTTTTGCTCTAACATTAAATGCCTCCAAATGGTATTTAATTAACTTCCCGGGGTGAAGAAACCCTTTTTGAGAACTCAGAGTGAGTAAATTGGCCATTTTCATGCACTTTTAACCATTCCATAAATCTTGTGTTTTGGGCCCCTGGAAGCATGAAAATCACTTTAAACATGCTAATTTTAGCTCTAACACTGATGATCCACCTACAAATGTGAACTGACGTTCAAAAATAAAACATTTGAAAACGGACCATTTTCCACATTTCTGAAGCATGACGTAATGGGGGGGTGTTATCTCTTTTGTCGAAAATCAGCCGTTTTTGCTCGAACATTAAATGCCTCCAAATGGTATTTATTTCACTTCCCGAGCCCCTGGAAGCATGAAAATCACTTTAAACATGCTAATTTTAGCTCTAACACTGATGATCCACCTACAAATGTGAACTGACGTTCAAAAATAAAACATTTGAAAACGGACCATTTTCCACATTTCTGAAGCATGACGTAATGGGGGGGTGTTATCTCTTTTGTCGAAAATCAGCCGTTTTTGCTCGAACATTAAATGCCTCCAAATGGTATTTAATTAACTTCCAGAGCCCCTGGAAGCATGAAAATCACTTTAAACATGCTAATTTTAGCTCTAACACTGATGATCCACCTACAAATGTGAACTGACGTTCAAAAATAAAACATTTGAAAACGAACCATTTTCCACATTTCTGAAGCATGACGTAATGGGGGGGTGTTATCTCTTTTGTCGAAAATCAGCCGTTTTTGCTCGAACATTAAATGCCTCCAAATGGTATTTAATTAACTTCCCGAGCCCCTGGAAGCATGAAAATCACTTTAAACATGCTAATTTTAGCTCTAACACTGATGATCCACCTACAAATGTGAACTGACGTTCAAAAATAAAACATTTGAAAACGGACCATTTTCCACATTTCTGAAGCATGACGTAATGGGGGGGTGTTATCTCTTTTGTCGAAAATCAGCTGTTTTTGCTCGAACATTAAATGCCTCCAAATGGTATTTAATTAACTTCCCGAGCCCCTGGAAGCATGAAAATCACTTTAAACATGCTAATTTTAGCTCTAACACTGATGATCCACCTACAAATGTGAACTGACGTTCAAAAATGAAACATTTGAAAACGGACCATTTTCCACATTTCTGAAGCATGACGTAATGGGGGGTGTTATCTCTTTTGTCGAAAATCAGCCGTTTTTGCTCTAACATTAAATGCCTCCAAATGGTATTTAATTAACTTCCCGGGGTGAAGAAACCCTTTTTGAGAACTCAGAGTGAGTAAATTGGCCATTTTCATGCACTTTTAACCATTCCATAAATCTTGTGTTTTGGGCCCCTGGAAGCATGAAAATCACTTTAAACATGCTAATTTTAGCTCTAACACTGATGATCCACCTACAAATGTGAACTGACGTTAAAAAATAAAACATTTGAAAACGGACCATTTTCCACATTTCTGAAGCATGACGTAATGGGGGGGTGTTATCTCTTTTGTCGAAAATCAGCCGTTTTTGCTCGAACATTAAATGCCTCCAAATGGTATTTATTTCACTTCCCGAGCCCCTGGAAGCATGAAAATCACTTTAAACATGCTAATTTTAGCTCTAACACTGATGATCCACCTACAAATGTGAACTTACGTTAAAAAATAAAACATTTGAAAACGGACCATTTTCCACATTTCTGAAGCATGACGTAATGGGGGGGTGTTATCTCTTTTGTCGAAAATCAGCCGTTTTTGCTCTAACATTAAATGCCTCCAAATGGTATTTAATTAACTTCCCGGGGTGAAGAAACCCTTTTTGAGAACTCAGAGTGAGTAAATTGGCCATTTCATGCACTTTTAACCATTCCATAAATCTTGTGTTTTGGGCCCCTGGAAGCATGAAAATCACTTTAAACATGCTAATTTTAGCTCTAACACTGATGATCCACCTACAAATGTGAACTGACGTTCAAAAATAAAACATTTGAAAACGGACCATTTTCCACATTTCTGAAGCATGACGTAATGGGGGGGTGTTATCTCTTTTGTCGAAAATCAGCCGTTTTTGCTCGAACATTAAATGCCTCCAAATGGTATTTATTTAACTTCCCGAGCCCCTGGAAGCATGAAAATCACTTTAAACATGCTAATTTTAGCTCTAACACTGATGATCCACCTACAAATGTGAACTGACGTTCAAAAATAAAACATTTGAAAACGGACCATTTTCCACATTTCTGAAGCATGACGTAATGGGGGGGTGTTATCTCTTTTGTCGAAAATCAGCCGTTTTTGCTCGAACATTAAATGCCTCCAGTTGGTATTTATTTCACTTCCCGAGCCCCTGGAAGCATGAAAATCACTTTAAACATGCTAATTTTAGCTCTAACACTGATGATCCACCTACAAATGTGAACTGACGTTCAAAAATAAAACATTTGAAAACGGACCATTTTCCACATTTCTGAAGCATGACATAATGGGGGGGTGTTATCTCTTTTGTCGAAAATCAGCCGTTTTTGCTCGAACATTAAATGCCTCCAAATGGTATTTAATTAACTTCCCGGGGTGAAGAAACCCTTTTTGAGAACTCAGAGTGAGTAAATTGGCCATTTTCATGCACTTTTAACCATTCCATAAATCTTGTGTTTTGGGCCCCAAGAAGCATGAAAATCACTTTAAACATGCTAATTTTAGCTCTAACACTGATGATCCACCTACAAATGTGAACTGACGTTCAAAAATAAAACATTTGAAAACGGACCATTTTCCACATTTCTGAAGCATGACGTAATGGGGGGGTGTTATCTCTTTTGTCGAAAATCAGCCGTTTTTGCTCGAACATTAAATGCCTCCAAATGGTATTTAATTAACTTCCCGGGGTGAAGAAACCCTTTTTGAGAACTCAGAGTGAGTAAATTGGCCATTTTCATGCACTTTTAACCATTCCATAAATCTTGTGTTTTGGGCCCCTGGAAGCATGAAAATCACTTTAAACATGCTAATTTTAGCTCTAACACTGATGATCCACCTACAAATGTGAACTGACGTTCAAAAATAAAACATTTGAAAACGGACCATTTTCCACATTTCTGAAGCATGACGTAATGGGGGGGTGTTATCTCTTTTGTCGAAAATCAGCCGTTTTTGCTCGAACATTAAATGCCTCCAAATGGTATTTAATTAACTTCCCGGGGTGAAGAAACCCTTTTTGAGAACTCAGAGTTAGTAAATTGGCCATTTTCATGCACTTTTACCATTCCATTAATCTTGTGTTTTGGGCCCCTGGAAGCATGAAAATCACTTTAAACATGCTAATTTTAGCTCTAACACTGATGATCCACCTACAAATGTGAACTGACGTTCAAAAATAAAACATTTGAAAACGGACCATTTTCCACATTTCTGAAGCATGACGTAATGGGGGTGTTATCTCTTTTGTCGAAAATCAGCCGTTTTTGCTCGAACATTAAATGCCTCCAAATGGTATTTAATTAACTTCCCGTGGTGAAGAAACCCTTTTTGAGAACTCAGAGTGAGTAAATTGGCCATTTTCATGCACTTTTAACCATTCCATAAATCTTGTGTTTTGGGCCCCTGGAAGCATGAAAATCACTTTAAACATGCTAATTTTAGCTCTAACACTGATGATCCACCTACAAATGTGAACTGACGTTAAAAAATAAAACATTTGAAAACGGACCATTTTCCACATTTCTGAAGCATGACGTAATGGGGGGGTGTTATCTCTTTTGTCGAAAATCAGCCGTTTTTGCTCGAACATTAAATGCCTCCAAATGGTATTTATTTCACTTCCCGAGCCCCTGGAAGCATGAAAATCACTTTAAACATGCTAATTTTAGCTCTAACACTGATGATCCACCTACAAATGTGAACTTACGTTAAAAAATAAAACATTTGAAAACGGACCATTTTCCACATTTCTGAAGCATGACGTAATGGGGGGGTGTTATCTCTTTTGTCGAAAATCAGCCGTTTTTGCTCTAACATTAAATGCCTCCAAATGGTATTTAATTAACTTCCCGGGGTGAAGAAACCCTTTTTGAGAACTCAGAGTGAGTAAATTGGCCATTTTCATGCACTTTTAACCATTCCATAAATCTTGTGTTTTGGGCCCCTGGAAGCATGAAAATCACTTTAAACATGCTAATTTTAGCTCTAACACTGATGATCCACCTACAAATGTGAACTGACGTTCAAAAATAAAACATTTGAAAACGGACCATTTTCCACATTTCTGAAGCATGACGTAATGGGGGGGTGTTATCTCTTTTGTCGAAAATCAGCCGTTTTTGCTCGAACATTAAATGCCTCCAAATGGTATTTATTTCACTTCCCGAGCCCCTGGAAGCATGAAAATCACTTTAAACATGCTAATTTTAGCTCTAACACTGATGATCCACCTACAAATGTGAACTGACGTTCAAAAATAAAACATTTGAAAACGGACCATTTTCCACATTTCTGAAGCATGACGTAATGGGGGGGTGTTATCTCTTTTGTCGAAAATCAGCCGTTTTTGCTCGAACATTAAATGCCTCCAAATGGTATTTATTTCACTTCCCGAGCCCCTGGAAGCATGAAAATCACTTTAAACATGCTAATTTTAGCTCTAACACTGATGATCCACCTACAAATGTGAACTGACGTTCAAAAATAAAACATTTGAAAACGGACCATTTTCCACATTTCTGAAGCATGACGTAATGGGGGGGTGTTATCTCTTTTGTCGAAAATCAGCGGTTTTTGCTCGAACATTAAATGCCTCCAAATGGTATTTATTTCACTTCCCGAGCCCCTGGAAGCATGAAAATCACTTTAAACATGCTAATTTTAGCTCTAACACTGATGATCCACCTACAAATGTGAACTGACGTTCAAAAATAAAACATTTGAAAACGGACCATTTTCCACATTTCTGAAGCATGACGTAATGGGGGGGTGTTATCTCTTTTGTCGAAAATCAGCCGTTTTTGCTCGAACATTAAATGCCTCCAAATGGTATTTAATTAACTTCCCGGGGTGAAGAAACCCTTTTTGAGAACTCAGAGTGAGTAAATTGGCCATTTTCATGCACTTTTAACCATTCCATAAATCTTGTGTTTTGGGCCCCAAGAAGCATGAAAATCACTTTAAACATGCTAATTTTAGCTCTAACACTGATGATCCACCTACAAATGTGAACTGACGTTCAAAAATAAAACATTTGAAAACGGACCATTTTCCACATTTCTGAAGCATGACGTAATGGGGGGGTGTTATCTCTTTTGTCGAAAATCAGCCGTTTTTGCTCGAACATTAAATGCCTCCAAATGGTATTTAATTAACTTCCCGGGGTGAAGAAACCCTTTTTGAGAACTCAGAGTGAGTAAATTGGCCATTTTCATGCACTTTTAACCATTCCATAAATCTTGTGTTTTGGGCCCCTGGAAGCATGAAAATCACTTTAAACATGCTAATTTTAGCTCTAACACTGATGATCCACCTACAAATGTGAACTGACGTTCAAAAATAAAACATTTGAAAACGGACCATTTTCCACATTTCTGAAGCATGACGTAATGGGGGGGTATCTCTTTTGTCGAAAATCAGCCGTTTTTGCTCTAACATTAAATGCCTCCAAATGGTATTTAATTAACTTCCCGGGGTGAAGAAACCCTTTTTGAGAACTCAGAGTGAGTAAATTGGCCATTTTCATGCACTTTTAACCATTCCATAAATCTTGTGTTTTGGGCCCCTGGAAGCATGAAAATCACTTTAAACATGCTAATTTTAGCTCTAACACTGATGATCCACCTACAAATGTGAACTGACGTTCAAAAATAAAACATTTGAAAACGGACCATTTTCCACATTTCTGAAGCATGACGTAATGGGGGGGTGTTATCTCTTTTGTCGAAAATCAGCCGTTTTTGCTCGAACATTAAATGCCTCCAAATGGTATTTATTTCACTTCCCGAGCCCCTGGAAGCATGAAAATCACTTTAAACATGCTAATTTTAGCTCTAACACTGATGATCCACCTACAAATGTGAACTGACGTTCAAAAATAAAACATTTGAAAACGGACCATTTTCCACATTTCTGAAGCATGACATAATGGGGGGGTGTTATCTCTTTTGTCGAAAATCAGCCGTTTTTGCTCGAACATTAAATGCCTCCAAATGGTATTTAATTAACTTCCCGGGGTGAAGAAACCCTTTTTGAGAACTCAGAGTGAGTAAATTGGCCATTTTCATGCACTTTTAACCATTCCATAAATCTTGTGTTTTGGGCCCCAAGAAGCATGAAAATCACTTTAAACATGCTAATTTTAGCTCTAACACTGATGATCCACCTACAAATGTGAACTGACGTTCAAAAATAAAACATTTGAAAACGGACCATTTTCCACATTTCTGAAGCATGACGTAATGGGGGTGTTATCTCTTTTGTCGAAAATCAGCCGTTTTTGCTCGAACATTAAATGCCTCCAAATGGTATTTAATTAACTTCCCGTGGTGAAGAAACCCTTTTTGAGAACTCAGAGTGAGTAAATTGGCCATTTTCATGCACTTTTAACCATTCCATGAATCTTGTGTTTTGGGCCCCTGGAAGCATGAAAATCACTTTAAACATGCTAATTTTAGCTCTAACACTGATGATCCACCTACAAATGTGAACTGACGTTCAAAAATAAAACATTTGAAAACGGACCATTTTCCACATTTCTGAAGCATGACGTAATGGGGGGGTGTTATCTCTTTTGTCGAAAATCAGCCGTTTTTGCTCTAACATTAAATGCCTCCAAATGGTATTTAATTAACTTCCCGGGGTGAAGAAACCCTTTTTGAGAACTCAGAGTGAGTAAATTGGCCATTTTCATGCACTTTTAACCATTCCATAAATCTTGTGTTTTGGGCCCCTGGAAGCATGAAAATCACTTTAGACATGCTAATTTTAGCTCTAACACTGATGATCCACCTACAAATGTGAACTGACGTTCAAAAATAAAACATTTGAAAACGGACCATTTTCCACATTTCTGAAGCATGACGTAATGGGGGGGTGTTATCTCTTTTGTCGAAAATCAGCCGTTTTTGCTCGAACATTAAATGCCTCCAAATGGTATTTATTTCACTTCCCGAGCCCCTGGAAGCATGAAAATCACTTTAAACATGCTAATTTTAGCTCTAACACTGATGATCCACCTACAAATGTGAACTTACGTTCAAAAATAAAACATTTGAAAACGGACCATTTTCCACATTTCTGAAGCATGACGTAATGGGGGGGTGTTATCTCTTTTGTCGAAAATCAGCCGTTTTTGCTCTAACATTAAATGCCTCCAAATGGTATTTAATTAACTTCCCGGGGTGAAGAAACCCTTTTTGAGAACTCAGAGTGAGTAAATTGGCCATTTTCATGCACTTTTAACCATTCCATAAATCTTGTGTTTTGGGCCCCTGGAAGCATGAAAATCACTTTAAACATGCTAATTTTAGCTCTAACACTGATGATCCACCTACAAATGTGAACTGACGTTCAAAAATAAAACATTTGAAAACGGACCATTTTCCACATTTCTGAAGCATGACGTAATGGGGGGGTGTTATCTCTTTTGTCGAAAATCAGCCGTTTTTGCTCGAACATTAAATGCCTCCAAATGGTATTTATTTCACTTCCCGAGCCCCTGGAAGCATGAAAATCACTTTAAACATGCTAATTTTAGCTCTAACACTGATGATCCACCTACAAATGTGAACTGACGTTCAAAAATAAAACATTTGAAAACGGACCATTTTCCACATTTCTGAAGCATGACGTAATGGGGGGGTGTTATCTCTTTTGTCGAAAATCAGCCGTTTTTGCTCGAACATTAAATGCCTCCAAATGGTATTTAATTAACTTCCAGAGCCCCTGGAAGCATGAAAATCACTTTAAACATGCTAATTTTAGCTCTAACACTGATGATCCACCTACAAATGTGAACTGACGTTCAAAAATAAAACATTTGAAAACGAACCATTTTCCACATTTCTGAAGCATGACGTAATGGGGGGGTGTTATCTCTTTTGTCGAAAATCAGCCGTTTTTGCTCGAACATTAAATGCCTCCAAATGGTATTTAATTAACTTCCCGAGCCCCTGGAAGCATGAAAATCACTTTAAACATGCTAATTTTAGCTCTAACACTGATGATCCACCTACAAATGTGAACTGACGTTCAAAAATAAAACATTTGAAAACGGACCATTTTCCACATTTCTGAAGCATGACGTAATGGGGGGGTGTTATCTCTTTTGTCGAAAATCAGCTGTTTTTGCTCGAACATTAAATGCCTCCAAATGGTATTTAATTAACTTCCCGAGCCCCTGGAAGCATGAAAATCACTTTAAACATGCTAATTTTAGCTCTAACACTGATGATCCACCTACAAATGTGAACTGACGTTCAAAAATGAAACATTTGAAAACGGACCATTTTCCACATTTCTGAAGCATGACGTAATGGGGGGTGTTATCTCTTTTGTCGAAAATCAGCCGTTTTTGCTCTAACATTAAATGCCTCCAAATGGTATTTAATTAACTTCCCGGGGTGAAGAAACCCTTTTTGAGAACTCAGAGTGAGTAAATTGGCCATTTTCATGCACTTTTAACCATTCCATAAATCTTGTGTTTTGGGCCCCTGGAAGCATGAAAATCACTTTAAACATGCTAATTTTAGCTCTAACACTGATGATCCACCTACAAATGTGAACTGACGTTAAAAAATAAAACATTTGAAAACGGACCATTTTCCACATTTCTGAAGCATGACGTAATGGGGGGGTGTTATCTCTTTTGTCGAAAATCAGCCGTTTTTGCTCGAACATTAAATGCCTCCAAATGGTATTTATTTCACTTCCCGAGCCCCTGGAAGCATGAAAATCACTTTAAACATGCTAATTTTAGC